>NC_134487.1:170895732-170995732 GCF_040206685.1 Ascaphus truei | reverse complement strand
TTTATAATAAGCCGTCAGTCACCCAGATCTACCTCCTTAAACATGTCGGTGGCGTTGCTTCAATTTGGTCCTTGAAGGGTCCACGTAAAAGTGGTCTGTTCCTATAAACCCTGTCACTGCCCTCATGAGAGCCAGCACGCCAGGGGGCCCTTATGATCTCCCGGGCACGACATGCACTTAATGCTCTCTTACCACGGGGAAATCGCAAGAGGGCACCGTCCACACCTGTTCATGTCGCTTGGGGGACGTGTAAGGGGTATGTTAATAAAAGCACTGGGTGTTTTCAATCCTGAATGCAGAATCCTATTAGCACACTAGTTTTTTTTTTTTTTTATAACAGTCATTGGGGTTTCCGTTATTAAAAGATCCTCCATTTTAAAAACCCTTGCTGGCTTAACCCCTCATTTGACGCTGCACAACACATTGCGAGGCCTCCGGCAGCAGACGGGCACGGCAGAATAGGCCTGCCTGTGAATTTAGTATGACTTTACCTGGGGCCATGTGGTAACTACCATTTCATTTTCCCTTTTTGAGTGTTCCCATATCATTCTTTGAAACCACATTTCTTTCCATTTTCTTGTATTTTATTTATTTCCATTTTATTTGTCTTTTTCCTCTTCTCCCCCCTCCCCCCTCCCCCCTCTTCTGTTTCTTCCTTGTGGAATCATGGGTGCTTTCATTGACCGCATCTCTCTGTTTGTTTCGTATAGGGCTGATAGTTCAGGAATATACCCTGGTCAGTTCTTTGTCCTTTAAGCCCCACTTTCTTCTGACTGACTCAAAGCGTGCAGAGTTGATGAAAATACCTATGATTCCTTCTTCCTCGCCAGCTTACAAAAAGAAATCTGAGAAAGGTAACCGAAAATAGCTTTTCTCTATTTATTTCCCCTCTGATTTCATTTCCTTTTGAGTTTGAAACCTATAAAATAACCCCCCCCCCCCCGGCTTAGCTATGGCGCATCCCCCCTCCCCTTTGCTTTGCACGTCACGTGAATTTGTGATGAATGCTGAATTATTTCGGGTCTTTTATTTACAGTTTTTGTGTGTGTTGAGTGGCTTAAAGGGCTTAAAATAATGATCAACATACCAAATTTTCTCTAACAATTTAATGGACTATTTTTTTTTTATTGCTCAAATATCAGATTGCCATCATGAATTATTTTCCACCGATTTCAGTGTTTAAAAAAATTGACGCAGCATTACCAAATTGTGTGAACAATACCCCGCTAATTGATTTATTAGGCTATGGTAATTGGTATTACCATACCTTTATTTAACTCAATTCTGTAATATTTTTAAAAGTTTAAAATTGGCGAATGATTAAATCGTTAATAAAAATCTAAATGTCTTTCCATTATCAGATGTCAATAATAATTGCCATTAGTGATAATTTTGATTGATTGATTTGATTACTAGGTTTATTATAAAAAATAATAATTTCAATTCCAAAAAAAATTATAAAATAATCCGTTAAATGCCTGAAAAAAATTGCACACGTCCCATAAACTTTACTGGACCTTTCCAAGGAAGAGTTGCTTTGAAAATACCCACTAATGGGATCGAACCACATGGCCGATTAAAATCAGATGAAGTTTTTATTCCAATCTGATGTCGCTGCTCACTTGGGATGGAGAGCCAATAAATAAGATGGGACATGCAAAGGATCATGGGAGAAGAAAAAGCGATTGACTTCCAGTAATACGAGCACTAAATGGCCATCAGTTGTTAAATTTAAAAGAAAAAATTACAATTGTTGTTCACCCAATAAATAGATAATGATTATTACAGGTTAACAGAATTACGAATAAATAAATAATGATTATTACAGGTTAACAGAATTACTAATAAATAAATAATGATTATTACAGGTTAACAGAATTACTAATAAATAAATAAATGACTAAACAGTCGTCACGGACCCCTTGGCTGTCCCGTGACGCAGCTGCCACTTCATGATGTCTGGCACGCAATGTGCGTTTCTATGGAGCGCTGAGTGCGATCTGGCCAAGGGAAGCGCGTCAGCAGTGCCACGGTCACGTTATCGCTCCCGGTGAAAGGTCACGTGATTGCAGAGAGGCTGCGGCACTTAAAAGGGTTAATAATTGAAGTCGTGATTTGTGAGATGAAGACCTAATTACCAACTAGCAGTAAGGCATTAATAGTTTTAAAATAATTTCATTACTCAACAGTACTTGATTTTAATATAGACGATTTAAAATCACTAACCTTAAAACCTAAAACGATTACTAACCTTAAAGCAGTAATCCTGCAATTTGAATCACCCCTCTCTAATTTGCTGGATGGGAACTGGGCGTCCCTCAGCTGAACCAAACTACTTACAGCTCTGGGGTTCCCGTGAAACTTACCCGGAAGTTACCAGCTTTACTTCCTGGTTTCTGCTGGGGGATTGAAAGAGGCGTCCAATTGGAAGCTGCAATGGATGACAACCGCTTCCTATTGGCTGGCGAGACTTGTGTGAGTTGAGGTGACATTTTGATTTTCCTGGAAGGACAGAGACACCAGTAACTTGACCGGTAAGTATCTCGGTAGCCAGAGTGTCCCCATAGCTGAAGTGAACACGCATTCAGCGCCAAGGGACCCCCGGTTCTCATCCTATGAGAAAATAATAATAATTAAAAAGGGTCAGCCAGGATTGCTGCTTTAATGTGTGTAAAATAACCATTTAAATACCATATCATAATTAATATCCCAGAAATCTTTGGTTTATTCCCACAACCATTAACGGACCTGTATTAAAAGCCTAATTACAAAACCATCAACATAAGTGAGCTAGTCTGATCCCCATATTACCACCATTTAGATTTAAAATAGTTCTCTAACAAGTATACAAATGAGGGCAGATCAGATGTTATTAACAATGCTGCAGTGCATCTGCCCTGAAGAGCTAACACTCTATTGTCATAAGGCGCAGAGTGTAAGGTCAGAGGGCGGCTTGCACCTGTAACTTCAATGGCCACTTCACCCCCTAAGAGTTTGGTGCTTACGGAGGCATGGAACTCTTGACCGTGGTGTTACTTGCCCCTCCCTGGCTCGAACGGGGCTAACGGCCTATTTACAGAAATGCAACTACATTGGAAGAGCCACTTTACTGCATTCCAATTTCTAACGTGGCTTTCACATTTCCACATTTTGGGTAAACCCTGGTCATTTTTATTTTTGCATTTATTAACAGTCAACATATCCTTATTAAAATCCAAAGACCTATAGCAGGCTGTTTGCAGAAACTGCACCTTTTAATACAAGTTTGCAGTCATTGCACTTAAAAGATATCCCTTCACCCCCAATGGTCAAAACACGCAAAATGTCACAAAAATGTCAGAACAACGTGTCCTTTAATGAAATGTACGAGAAAATTCTGCGTAGGACTAACATATTGCAGGCAATGCCCACTCCAACAATATAAAAGGAGAGATCTGATTTAATTGGGTTTTTTTTAGGGGGTGTGGGGGGGCGGGGTTTCCCTCTTCATCCTTTAAATGAGGCCACCACAAATTTTAAACAGGCGCTGTTCTGGAGGAATAAGGCTTCTTGTCTACATTTAATGAGACAGGAATATGTATATTTGTGCCTAAAATAATTTTTATTTTCCGTTATTATATTTTGGGTTGTGGCACATTATCGGCGAAATTTAACAAGTGGTTAGTATCGTAATCCTAACACCGATGACAATTATTTTCAGCCCTCTGCTTGCGCATTTTGCATCCGGCTTTCATGCTGAACTGTACTTTCTAAGCAATAGAATGTTTCTTGTTTATAACACTTTTACATTGAATGTGTGTGTCCTCTAGAATGGTTTCTTTAAAATAAAAAAAATGGCAAGTTATATTTCCACAGCATCTGTAATTGCTAGCCATTTCTCAACGTTTCACAGAAGAGGAAATATAGGTGAATTTGATTTTTTAATAACGGGAGTGGGTTTTCTTCACAAAATCACAGGTGAATTTTTTGTTGCTTGCACTGGGAATAAATACTATGTCACTATACCGGGTGCGTTTCTGAAGATAAAATGTGTTTTGCAGAGATGTCGACCAGCACCAAAATTAGATTGGGGGGTTGAGGACCCCAAAAATTAGATTTGAATGGAAGAACATTGATTTCTTTTCTTCTTCTGTGGGACGGTGGTGCTGAATGTCAGTGAGACTCAGGAAATTAGCGTTGACATGTCTGCTTTGCTCTGACGCACTATTGTATGTCTTTATTTATATATCGCCATAAATATACATAGCGCTTTAGTGTAGTAATACATGTTGTAATCATATAAATAACAAATAATATAAATAACAGGTCATGGGAAAAAGTGCTTCAGACATAAGAGTAACATTAAGGAAGAGGAGTCCCTGCTCCGAGGATCTTACAATCTAATTATAATGAGTGTTTTCTGCATATGGCTGGATCAGTTGTAGGATGCTTATTTAATAAAGTCTCTTACATTTGATGGAGGTCGTTATCCAGGAAAGTTTAAGCCAATTCAGCCCGGGCAAAGATTTCTTTTCTTATGCTAATAAATTGGGAAAATTACAGAAATTGATACGAAATTATAATGATACGTCCCATTTATAATCTGTGTTGTTAAACGCATCCATATACCACCTCCTATTGCTCTGTATAACTGGTCCCTTTAACTCTTCCCATCGATCCATAAACCTGCTTCATATTCTTCTACATAACTGCTCCATGTAACCCCTCCCTATAACTCCCCCTATTGCTCCAAATAACCCTCCCTATTGCTCCCCCTATTGCTTCATATATCCTCTCCCTATAACTCCTCCTATTGCTCCATATAACCCCTCCCTATAACTCCACCTATTGCTCCATATAACCCCTCCCTATAACTCCTCCTATTGCGCCATGTAACCCCTCCCTATAACTCCTTCTATTGCTCCATATTACCCCTCCCTATAACTCCTCCTATTGCTTCATATAACTCCTCCCTATAACTGCTATTGCTCCATATAACCCCTCCCTATAAGGTTATATGAATAGCTTGCTACTTTGATGCTGAATCACAGGATGAGACGATCTTGGACTAGAAGGTCTTCTATACGCATCAAATATTAGAATTGTTGCAAAACGGTCTCCTATTTTCTATGAAGGAATTCTAAATAATAATAATAATTAAAAAAAAAAAATCAATTTCCTGTACATTGAAGAAAACGAGAGCTACGTATTGATGTAAACTAGTTTTAAAATTAAAAGCAAAACAATTTGACAATAAACTTAGAAAATACTAAACCTAAATCGTATTCCCCATTACAGCACAATACAAACATTACTGTTTCTTTATAATGGTGGTCCTCGGAGCATATGGCATTTCACTCTCATTTATATCAAATGAGACGCTTTCTTAAAAAGTGCTCTTAAATAAGCATGAAAAAAAATAACATTTTAGACTATAGGATTTCTTGGGGTTAACTTGGTCCTTTAACGGTATGTGTAACCCCTTCACTGCTTCTGGGGCAAGCAATTCAGTACCCTCCAACTTTAATGGGGTTTTAGGCAGGAGCTCCCTTGTAAGTGACCGTGCTGCATTAGAAAGTAGCAGAGTATGCCTGCAGTATTCCAACCTGAAGATTCTTTTGCTAAAGACACCCCGATTTAAAATTATTATTGGGGCTTTCCAAAAAATATAATAGCCCCTCTCTAGGGCGCCCTAATCCCTCGCCAAAAGAAATCAACAAGGCAGCCTTGGGAAGACTGGAATTGTACTGTAATGGTACAGTATCCACACACAGTGCCGCACGTTCATTTAGAAGGGGGTTGTAAAATGAAACACGGAAACCCTGCATGAAATGGCCAGTCCCACATTATATATATTTGGCTTCAAAAAACCTTTAGTCATATTTTTAACATATTTGTTTTGGCGTGTAAAAATGACTAATTCTCTATGTATGGGTTAAGTATTGCATCTCTCCTTTATCGTTGCGGTCAGTGACGGCCGCATAATTAATTTGAACACTGCCCCAAATCCTCCTGGTTTGCCAATTTGCGTGTAGATACAAGCATTTTATATACTGTACAGTCTGACCATGAGAGAGAATCGTTAAAGTTCGTAAGGACACTCCAGACAATTTCATTACTGCGGAGGCATTAAAAGTTAGAAAAAAAAATATTTGAAATTATACCTGGAAAAATAACAACCAAAAAGCCTATATTTCATTTATTAAACCAGCAACTGCGATTAGTTGGATGCCACATAAATCACAATTTTCCAGGCAAACTGCTGTTTTTCTTTTGTCCTGAGAAGTTCTGCAAAGCTTCATTGCTGCCATACTCTGCATGTTATTTATAATACGCCCTTATGCTGTTTTCTCAGTTCTTTCTTTCAGCTTTTTTTTCTTTTCAGCCCTCCTCACCAGAAATGTAAGGGAATTAGTTGTCATGTCAGATTCAGCTATTTTTAAAGGAAGGCTACACCGTAAGAATTAAAATACTCCTCGTCATGTCCCAGATGGTAGTTCCATGTGCCATAAACATTGTCATTCCTCATGTCTCCGCTGAAACATGGCAGAAGTATCTCTGCTGCTAGCCAGGTCATGTAGTTACAATGTATGTTGACAACACTGGGGATACATCACTGCTAAAGAAACTGAAATGAAAAGCTTAGGTTCAAATCCAACTCTCTTCAAACACTCCTTCCTAATCACCAACTCATCGTGGTCACAGTTAGAGCTGTAAATGACATCACAGAAGGTGACGGTGAACAGCAGGGAGATGAAGAATGTGAACTTGGCAGTCGACAGGGAAAACCATGAGGTCCCATTACTTGCCCTGATTTAGCTGGATTCTTTTATTCAGATGAAGCCCTTTCTTAATATATTAAACACACCAAGTTAATACCTCACATAGTGGTTACTAAATCGAGGCAAAACGTGGTGCAAATCTGGGGGAACATGCATCCGCTGCAATTGCTTTTTCTCAGATTTGTGCCATGTTTGCGTTGATACGGACCTCCAGAGATTTGTTTTTCTCAATTGGGGTGTAGCCGGTGTTTAAAAATGATACATTGCAACACACATAAAGCAACAATTCATATATATGTACATATTTATATATATGTATATATATATATATTATATATATATGTATGTATGTGTGTATATATCCTATAATCAGCCGCCACTGCTGGATGAAGGTCTACCCACTGATCTTCCAGGTACTACGGGTTGCGAGCCACTCTTCTCCACGTTGCTTCATCAATTCTTACGCATTCATCCCACCCTCTTACTTTTGGTCGTCGTCTTGGTCTGTGGATATCTCTTGGAATTCAGTCGAGTACCACCCTGTCCACCGATGGTCATTTCTTCCTGCGATATGTCCGACCCACTGCCATTTGAATTTCTTTACTCTTGCGATGATGACAGTTTCTTGTTTGCTTTCAACCCCATTCCTTTTCTCTCTTTCTTCAGGTACTACGCAGCATACATCTCTCCCCACACTTTGAGTTGGTCAAAACATTCACTTTTGAGGCACAGTAAAAGGTTCACTTTCAAGATTGTCATTTTCCTGTCTCTTCTTTTTTTGTATGACTTAGATGATGTTCATTGTGTTGTATCCACCACAAAATCCTGCTTCTTCTCGAGGCTGGACAAGGTCCAGTGCGTGCTGCAGCCAATTAATGATTATCTTTGTAAAATAAATCTTGTGATTGGCAGTATAGGAAAGCTGCAGAGGATTGGCTGCCAACTCGAACACGTTGAAAAAGCGCTGACAACTCACCGGGCGATAGCAAAAATAAAAAAGGTTTATTAAACTACATGATGTGAGCTACGAGTGACTATGGGTTTGTCTATGTAATTGGAAGTTGACTGTAGTTCTTGAGGTCGTCTTTGCCTCTTAGAGAGCAACATGTAAAGAGCCTTGCATGGGTTTTCTCTACTTCCCCAACTTCTTTCAAGATTTCAATTGTAACTCCGTGCCATCTGGGGCCTTTCTATTGTGCATGGATTTTATTGCCTTTGCTACTTCCGGAATGGATACATGGTACATCATTGTTGGTTTCTTCTTGCTCTTCATCTGCTTGATTATGCCCTGTGTTATCTGCATTCTTGTACAAGTAGTCTACGCTATCCAACGTTTCACTTTACAACGAATGGCATATCCAACGCTTTACAATACAACCCTATGGGCCGTTTCTCGATGCTGGAATGCGGTATCCAACACCTGAATGCGTTATCCAACGCTCACCGCCACTGATTAACATGGGACTCACTTTACAACGGTTTCACTATCCACTTCCAGAACGGATTCTGTTGGATAACCGAGGACTGCCTGTACAATTAATTGTAGAAGTCCTCATTCTCCTTTATGATTGGTGCATAGTCTTTTGTTGATCCATCGTCTTTTTTGCGTGTGATGGTTTGCTTCTTTCCAATCAAAAGTCACTGGTCAATCTTCAATGGTCTTCTTTACCATATCGCAGTTAAATATTCTTACATCTTCAATTATACATGTGTGGATCATCTTGCACAGCTCTATCATTTTTGTTCTTGCGTCTTCGAATTGCTTCGTATTGCTTTATGTCCTGCTTCCTCAGTATCTGCTTTGTCTCATTTTCTTGACCTGTTTTTTGGTTAGCGATTCCTCTTGTTTTTCCTTGTGCGTGCAACTTCAATCTTTTAGTTTTTCATGATGTATCATGAGATAGCTGAAGTAATTTTTCTAGTTTAACTTTGCTGCTATTATTTGTGAGGTTCTTATGATTTGTGTTTTTAATTTGTTTTCTTCTTTCTATCTTTTAAGATCTGTGATTAGTGTCAAAATGGTTAAGGACTGTGCAGCCTTCAGTCTCCTGAATGTTAGCTAGGATATAGTCTATTTTAATTATTGATTCCATTGGGTCCATTCAATGTCTATTTTCTATTTGGATTCTTCTTAAAGAATACATTAATGATGTAGAAGTTTTCACATTCTGCAAATTCTACCAATCTGTCTCCACGGTCATTCCTGATGCCGTAACCATACATACCAACTGATGCTTCCTCTTTCTGCTGAGCACATGTCTTTGTGTAGAAATCTCTGATTCCCTTTAAGTTGGTTGGTTTCATGGTAGAAGTCTTCCATTTCACTGTCTCTATGACAGTGTATGGGCGCACACTTGGATAATTTGAAGCTTGTATCTTTGTCAACTGAATATTTCTGACTCCTTCTGATGAGCTTTCATACTCCATGTTGTTTTTCCATTTCTTGTTAATGGTGAAGCCTAGTTCACAGATATTTCTATTTTCTGAAGCTCTGTAATATGTGTTTGCTTTCGATCTCAATGGAGCCTTCATTTGTTTCTTCTTAGTTCACCAAGGCCAATAATATCCCATTTAATATTTTCAATCTCGTCTTCCAGTTCTTGCAGTGCTGCTTCACTGGAGAGAGTCCGGCAGTTGTAGGGCGCCAGATTAAGGTTTGAATGACAGCTGGTGGTTACCCTACGGGGAGTCTTAGAACCTTCTGCCTTCTTCCTGAACACTGTCAAGCCCAGGGACAATCTGGCTTTTGGAGAATAAGTCGTTGCTTTTCGGTATCTTTCATATTTGGGGGTTGATTCTTTTCTTGCCATGCCAGCCTCGACTGAATTTTGGCAAGTACCTTTCTTGCTTTAGCCGAGCCGTCCAATGAGGATTTATTTTCTCAAAACTATCTGAGCCGTTCCCAGAACCCAAATATGGCTGAGGGGTCACCAATAGGATACCGCCATTTCATCTCCTGGTATCTTCTCTCCAAGTGACATGATGGCTCTCTTGTGGGCGATGGAGTGAGGCTGACCTAATTGCTCATTGGAACAGCATAAACTATTTTAAGAGCCATGGGGTGGCCCTGGAGGTTGGGGTCTGCCATTTGGCTCTGGAGTCCACCCTGTTCCAGTAATATTAAAAAAAAGTTGCCAAAAAATGAGCAGCGTAAAACGTATTTATATTTTTTATTTAATTAATAGTCCTTAAATTCTTAATCTTTTTGATCCGCCCGATCTTCAGAACCCTCTTTAAACCTTTTCTTTTTAAAGCGATGGGGTTAGCAGGCAACCCCAAGGTATCATCGTATGATGTAATAATCGGTATGACTAAAATGTCCCTATTTTTAGCTTCTTTTTGGAGATTGAGAGCTTTCTTCTTTTCAGCGAGGACCCAAAAACAACAGAATTTGTGTCAACAAAGTGCAACTTCCAACCATGGCCCGTAAGAGCAGATTAATCAGGGCCAGGGGGTTGGGCACTCTGCTTTTGTACGGTCAGCACGGGGACATGACACGAGGGCAGAGCTGAAACAAATCAAACCCCTCCCAAGTCTCCGCTTATGTTTACTTCCTGACTTTGAAATGGATATATATGCCTGATTTTTGTGAAAAGGGTGGTGATCACAGATTTCACCTCTTAAAAATGTGTCGTTTCCTCCCCCCACCCCCCACATTGACCTTTTTTGAAAGCGAGCTCTGTCAGTCCCATAAAACCAATTAGCCAGTCCTTTAAATAATAAAAATAAAAATATCCCAGCTGTTTTTTTTCTTTTTTTTTTTTTAAAGGCCTAAATCCTGAAGTAGTGTGTCCACATGGCAACTCCTGCTGTTTATTCTCACTTTCTCCACTTCCCCAGGCAGCACAGAGCTGTTTTCCATGCAGATGACAAAATATCGTTTCGGGAACAATGGGGGCTGTGTATATAGCATCACTAAGTGATTTTGTTCTAAATCCGACTCACAGAAGAATAGCCCGTTAGTTCGTCTCCGCGCGCCAATGTATAAAACCAATTTTTGTGTTGTGCATTCTGCGCATCAACTTCTTGTTTGCAGACAAAAAAAAATGGATGCTGGGAGACGATTGTGGCGGAGTTTGGATGTCAGTGGCGCACATATGTAAATTACTTGTGATTTTAAACTTCGCATATGTGTCGTAAATGCGGCAACCTTGTTTGTCACGTAAAAGACAAATGCAAGTAGACACAAGCAATTATCTAATGCATCCATCTATACGAGCAGGACGCACCCCATACACACACTTCTAAAATGCGCGCCAAAGATAATGACATGACAACATATGCCGCTAATGATTTTCGGGGAGGATTGATGTGAACGCCGCAATGCGCTTTCAATTTGCTTAATAAAAATAAATGCTTTAAACATGCCTTCCAATGTCTTCTCCTAATCTTCTCAGATCAGGTTTTTTTGAGGACTCCTAATGTCAGTAAGTGAGCGTGGATTTGCAGCCATTTTAATCTAGGCTTTGGGCTCCTTTATTGGGGATAAAATTCAGTTTAAACAATCGGTGAGCTGGGGGGGAAAAACTAGAAAGGTGGAACCCGATACCGGTACAGCTTGGGGAGAATGATCTTCTAAATAATAAAGAAAAGACGCAGGGGGGCTGCCCCTTTAACCCTTTGCGTTCCGGAGGGGTACGGCCACTCCGATCACGGGATCCCTCCGTCACTGATGACGGAAGAGTAATTCCCCTTCCATTCCTCCATAGGAACACAGGACGCGATATCCCCAAAGAGAACAAGAATTTTTGACGGGGCGACGTAGCTATTACATCACCCAGGCTGCCATAACCCAAGCCGTAGTAGCTATGACCTGGGGCACTGAAACGGTTCAACATGTCACTGTCATTTTGATACCATGATTGCACTATGTAGTCTGGAGAAGTTTGCACTGCTTACCTCTCGAACATCAAATAATAAGCTCCATGTATAAATATATAACTTAAAAATATACTTTTAAACCTATTTTTCACTCGGAAAAAAAACACAGTGCGCACCGCGGATTAGCATAAAATAATTATAATTTATTCAATAGTTACAGTGACCACAAGTATAGGAATAAGTAATAAACACCACACATACAATGAAAATAAAAATGTAAAATTGAACAGAGAGGGGGGTTCACAGATGCAACCCCTAAATGCCAGCTTCAGAATGAAGCACACCAACTTAAAAACAAAAAGTAGAACCACCCCTACTAGAAGAGGACACTCTGATAAGTGAGAAACTAGCAAGGGCTCAAAACCGCAATGGGGGGAGTAGGTACTGACCACAAACAGCAGCGGGTGCCAAGCGGGAACACGGAATAGTCCGGACAACGCGAGCACGCTGGCAGACGGAATACACTGCTGCTGCTTCCTGGTTCTCCCTCTCCAGCCAATCGGTGAATGCGCAGAGCTCCCCTATGTGACCTCTACGCGTTTCGCAACCACGTGCTTCGTCACTTTTCACTCGGGCCTGTGATAACTTTGCATTACTGACTAGCTCCAGCAGTAACGGCTTTGAGTAGTTTAGAAATTGGGACATTCCTAAATGTATTTAATTCACTTTTCTCATCCCGGTTCCAAGGAGCTTTAGGCATGAATTTTACCATGCCAAAAAAATGTCATTTTTTTCCCCCTGATGAAGTTGGAGATTATTATTCTACACACCGTGTCCTATCAAAACACCCTATTATGTTTCATTTTTGTGGTTGATTTATGATCGAAAATCTTGAGGAAAGAGACGATTGACCGTATCTACTTCATCTCTTTGTCAGAGGGGCCTTAAAATCCCAATCCTACAAAAAAAATCCTTTAGATCATTGCTAATTTTGTTAAGGCGTTTTCAGATCTTTTATGAGTTTTAATAAGTATTTGTTCTTCTGCAAAATATGACCCAATTAATACAATTTTTGGACCTGTCCCTATGTATAAACAGACCCCTGTCAGCAAAGTGGCTCATAAACACTAATCTTCTTTTCAAATTGACCTACAAAACACAAACCTTTTTAGATGTTTGTTCCTACACATAAATTGATCACAACTACTTTTAGAGGGGGACGTTAACCCATTAACTATATTTTTAAAGCCTATTAAACATAATGTTCACTGCCTGCTGGTCCCTTAGGCTTTAGAGTGGTAAATGTGTTTTGTTTTTTTAACCAGGCATTTCTATGTCAGATCAAGATATGAACTGCATTCCCAGTCCTAAACACTTCATCTTCTTTCTCATTCCAACTCTACCTAAAAGGTTTGTTTTTTAGGGGGAGACTTGTACAGCAAATCTTAACCTCCAGAACGTACTCTTATGGACCACCATTTCCTTCCCCTGTACCTTCACTTATAAACAGATCCACATTTTTCAACAAGGTCTTCTTTGTTGCATTTAGGTTGCCGCTTTAAAACCTTCCCCCCTCATCTCCCTTCCCCCCTCATCTCCCCCCCCCCCCCAAAAAAAAGTTCTTATTGCTTTTTCTGCCTCATTCTGTTTCTTAACTGAACCTAAAAGTGTCAGTCGGGCGCGACTCCTGAGGACCTGGGAGACTCGTACTGTAAAATGTGCTCTATAGCCTCATTCTTTTACTATGCTGCTATATGCAAACTGATCCTCATTTTTCTCCAAGTAGATAACCCTTAAATACATTTCAAACCCTTTTCAAAATCCTTTTAGCGCCTCTCTGTTCAATTAGGAATCAGCCTGGACATTGCGGGGCTTTTAACCAGGGCTTCTCTGTTACCTTTAGGATGCTGCCTGCAAGCCCTGCCCTACATCCATGGTCCCTATAAACGTCATTCATTTCTCCAGTCCCTCATTTTGTTTCTTGACTAAACCTAAAAGTTCGTAAGGCAACCCTTGCGGACCCGGGATGCTCTCATCGTGCAACCCCTGCCCTATAAATAAACTGCATTGTTTTAATATGTTGCTACTTACAAACTGATCCAATTTTTTCTACCAGGAGAAATAAGACAGCCCTTTAATACATTCTAAACCCTTCTTAAAATCCTGTTGGCTCCTCGCTGTTCTCTTATGGATCAGCCCGGGCATTGAGGGGTTTTTAACAAGGTTTTTCTCTGTCGCTCTTAGGACGCTGCCTGCCAAACCCTACCCTAAAAACAATAGTCTCCTCTGAACCTTTTATTTGTTGTTTCCCAACCCTTTCGCTGGTAACGAAAGGGTTGCAGTCGGGCCTGAGGCGGAGGTCTTAACGACGTGTTCTCTGTTCATCCGAGGAGGCGGCAAACTCCTGTGCTGTGAATCCTGCCCGGCCGCGTTCCACCCGTCCTGCCTCAGCATGGAGATGCCCCAGGGGTCCTGGAGCTGCAACGACTGTAGAACCGGCAAGAAGCTGCACTACAAGCAAATCGTATGGGTCAAGCTGGGCAACTACAGGCAGGTTTAATGCGCGGTGCTGTATAATAATGGGGAGCATCTCTGTGCACGTCCACCCTCAGATTATGAACATGCTGCACTGTATGGTGATCTCCGCATATTTATCTATATATGTATTTATAAATACGTGTGTTTGTGTGTGTGTGTGTGTGTGTGCGTGTGTGTGTGCGTGTGTGTGTGCGCGTGCGCGCGCAGAGCATTTAAACTGGAACTTCAGCTTGCTCGAGATGCACAGAGATCTTTAACACAACTATGAAAGATGTATTGCGTTTGTAGCGGAAAGAGTGGGGAAAAAAATGGGGGATTCGAACAAGAAACACGAAAAGAAAATATCTGAGACAAATCTGATGCTGAGGAAAGTACAAGAAATGAAGCAAAGCCAAGATGCAGGAATGAAAAATGAATATGCGGAGCTGCACATGTCGATCTGTAAGTGTATAATGAAGAATGTAAGAAAATGTAACTGATGTGGTGAAGACTATCGATGAAAATGTGCTGACTTATGATTGGCAACAAGCAAATCATCGCATTCATGGTTACATAGTAGATGAGGTTGAAAAAAGACATACGTCCATCAAGTTCAACCTATTCTAAATTTAGACAACAGATACTTTATCCGATATCTATACTTATTGATCCAGAGGAAGGCAAACAAAAACCCCAGAGTCACATCATCCAATTTCATAAGGGGAAAAATAAATTCCTTCCTGACTCCAAGAATTGGCAATCGGATTATTCCCTGGATCAACAACCTTGCCATGTTTACTTATTTGGTATATCCCTGTATACCTTTCCTTTCTAAAAAGATGTACAACCTTTTTTTTTAACAAATCTATTGTATCTGCCATCACAGTCTCCATGGGTAATTAATACCACATTTTAACTGCCCTTACTGTAAATAACCCTTTCCTTTGTTCCTGGTGAAATCTCCTTTCCTCCAACCTTAAGGGATGGCCCGAGTCCTTTGTACTGCCCGTGGGATGAACAGTTCTCTTGAAAGCTCCTTGTATTGTCCCCGAATATATTTATATTTAGTTATCATATCCCCTCTCAGACGCCTCTTTTCTAATGTAAATAAATCTAATTTAGCTAGCCTCTTTGGTGGCTCTTCTCTGCATAATGTATTTTCTAAGGAGTGGTGCCCAAAATTGTACTCAATATTCAAGGTGTGTTCTTACTAAAGCTTTGTAAAGGGGCATAATTATGTTTACTTCCCTTCCATCCATTGCCCGTTTAATACAAGATAAGATCTTGTTTGCCTTTGCAGATAAGGCATGACTTTGGGCACTATTGCTAAGCCTGCTGTCTACAAGCACTCCTAAATACTTCTCCATCAAGGATTCCCCTAATTTATCCCCATTTAATTTGTAAGTTGGCTGTTTATTCTTGCATCTCAAATGCATAACCTTACATTTATCTGTATTAAACCTCATCTGCCATTTACCTGCCCACGTTTCCAGTCTCTCCAAGTCCTTCTGAAGAGAAATTACATCTTGCTCTGATTCTACTACCTTACACAATTTAGTATCATCAGCAAAGATAGAGACTTTGCTCTCGATGCCAACCTCAAGGTAATTAAATTAATAAACAAGTTAAAAAGCAGGGGTCCCAGTACCGATCCCTGAAGTACTCCACTCACGTCTTTAGCCCAACCTGAAAAAGTTACATTTATGACAACCCTCTGTCTATCCTTCAACCAGTTTTCAATCCAGGTGCATATATTATTACTGAGTCCAATTTGCTTTATTTTGTGTGGAACCGTATCAAAAGCCTTTGCAAAATCTAAGTAGACCATATCAACTGCATTACCCTGGTCTAAATTCCTACTTACCACCTCAAAGAAACAAATAAGGTTAGTTTGGCATGATTTATCCTTCATAAATCCATGCTGACTATTACTAATAATTTTGTTTTCCATTAGGTATTCCTGATATTATCCCGTATTAAACCTTCAAGTAGTTTCCCCACTATTGAAGTCAGACTTACAGGTCTGTAATTCCCCAGTTGTGATCTAGCTCCCTTGTTAAATATAGGCGCCACATCTGCTTTACGCCAATCTTGTGGTACTGAACCTGTGGAAATGGAGTCCTTGAATATTAAATGTAATGGTTTGGCTATTGCTGAACTTAACTCCTTGAGAACTCTTGGCTGTATGCCATCGGGGCCAGGTGCCTTATTTACTTAAATTTTTTCAAGCCGCTTATGAACTTCTTCCTCAGTTAACCAAACAAGATGATGCATCAACAATAGAAGATTGTGCACTTATCATAAAAAACACAGATAACAGAATATGATACAGAAGAAGTGAGCAAGAAGAAACCAATGCTGACGTGCCGTGTGTCCTTCGAGAAGAAGTAGCAAAGGCAATGGAATCCATGGGAATGTGAAGGCTCCAGGAAAAGATGGAAAACTGCAATCTTGGAAAGAGCTGGGGAAGAAGTACACATTGATATAAGGAACATTTCAGAGGATTCCAGATCATCCATTAGATTACATGAAGATACAAGCAAGATGGACAGACATGGGTGTGCGACTGGGAGACACCATGTCACCAAAGTTTTTTCACAGTAACACTCAAATTGTTCAAGACATTGACTTGGGATGAAAAAGGAATTCAAATGGTGAATATTTGAATGATTTTGATTTTGCAGATGGCAGTATGTTATTTATGCCACAAGCCCAGAAGATGTACATTCACAAATCGGACATCTCGCAGAAGCAAGTAGAAAGTGGTCCTCCATGTGAATATCTCCAAGACCAAAGTTTTGTTCAACAAATGTATCGACTGCAAAGGTCGAAATAATTGGAATAGAACTTGAAGTGGAAAACTACTTCTACCTTGGCAAGCAAGTATCAATGGATGGGAACCTTTCTAATGAAACCAGTAGGAGACGGAATATGGGATGTAGTGTATTTTAGAAAAAACAAGACCATTATTAAAGGGACTCTTCCACCAATGTATTCCGCCTACACTCACATTTAGATGTGAAACTTGGACCCTAAATACGAAGATATTTCAGAAGTTTCACACCGCTCAAAAGACCGGACAAATAAATGAATGGGTTTGAAAACAAGTCTGGGACATCACACGGCTGATGAAATTAAAATGGCAATGGGCCTGACATCGCAAGAAGAAATGACCATCGTCAGACGAAGATGGTACTCCACTGCATTCCCAGGGGTATCGGAAGTCCAAGATGACGAACAAAAGTAAGATGGGAGGATGACATTAGAAACTGTGTTGGAGCAACAAGGAGACGAGGCTTGCAACCGCAGAACCTGTGAGATCATTGGGGGAGGCCTTCATCCAGCAGTGGACGAACACAGGCTGAAAATGATATGTATGTATGTATGTGCGTGTTTGTGTGTAGGAATTAGGGCACACACTAAACTAGTACAAGCCAGACTTGTGGAGAGGGTGCTGCTATCAGAGTACCTACAGTATAAGGCCTTGTACAAAAATAACAGAGGGATAGGTGCACAATAAATATGCAAAAAAGTGTATTTTATTAGCCCTATGTCTTGGCCACCCTCTGCAGCCTTTATCAAGAGCAGCTCCAGAGGGCAGCCGAAACGTTGGGCCAATATCTTTTATTTTTTTGCATATTTATGGTGGGGGTGGGTGTGTACATAGTAAGTTATGGTGAGGGGAAAAAGTGACAAAAACCCTCCACCGTACAGCAAATAAAAATACCACTTGTGAGCAGAGAGTGAGTATTAACACCTACATAGAAGCTAATCAGTCCTGGGTGAATTTCAGGTGGTGGCCGGCGGAGATCTGCAACCCGAGATCTGTTCCTCTCAACATCCAGGGCCTGAAACACGACATTGGGGACTTCCCTGTCTTCTTCTTCGGCTCCCACGATTATTACTGGGTGCACCGGGGCCGTGTGTTCCCCTATGTGGAGGGAGACAAGAGCTTTGCCGAGGGCCAGACCAGTATTAACAAGACCTTCAAGAAAGGTGGGCATGTCGCTTAAATCATCACAGCGTCTCCATCTCATGGAGGCTGCAACGTGTGGTGATTCTTCGCAGTCCAATTTGGCTTCTGCTTCTACTGGAACAGTGCACACACCTACATATCCACTGACCCCCATACAGTGTGTTTGCGAGGAATCTCCTCATATTGCAGCCTATGTCTCATCTGTGACATGAGTCAAAGACAGCCGAGAGATCCTTCATTTGGTGTGTCATTTGTGATTGAGCCTGAGTGGGATTGTGAGTGAGGCACTTTAGCTCTACCTCCACCCACCTCAACTCATTCTCACTCTTCCACTCTCAATCTTACAGTTTTTCTCCCCCCACCCCCCCTTCCTACCTCTGTCCCCTTCCCTTTTTATTTCCCCTTCCCGCTTCTATTTCCCCCCCGCTCCTTCTCTCCCCCCCCCACCCCTTCTCTTCCCCCCCACCCCTTCTCTTCCCCCCCACCCCTTCTCTTCCCCCCCACCCCTTCTCTTCCCCCCCACCCCTTCTCTTCCCCCCCCACCGCTTCTCTTCCCCCCCCCCCACTCCTTCTCTTCCCCCCCACCCCTTCTATTCCCCCCCACCGCTTCTCTTCCTCCCGTCACCGCTTCTCTTTCCCCCCCGCTTCTCTTCCCCCCCACCCCTTCCCCCCCACCCCTTCTCTCCCCCCCCACCCCTTCTCTCCCCCCCCACCCCTTCTCTCCCCCCTACCCCTTCTCTCCTCCCCACCCCTTCTCTCCCCCCCACCCCTTCTCTTCCCCCCCACCCCTTCTCTCTCCCACACACCTTCTCTCTCCCCCCCCACCGCTTCTCTTCCCCCCCCACCGCTTCTCTTCCCCCCCACCCCTTCTCTTCCCATCCCTTCTCTTCCCCCCCCCACCCCTTCTCTCCCCTTCTCTCCCCCCCACCCCTTCTCTCCCCCTCACCCCTTCTCTTCCCCCCCGCACCGCTTCTCTCCCCCCCCCACCGATTCTCTTCCCCCCCACCGATTCTCTTCCCCCCCACCGATTCTCTTCCCCTCCCACCGCTTCTCTTCCCTTCCCACCCCTTCTCTTCCCCCCCCCCACCCCTTCTCTTCCCCCCCCCCCCACCCCTTCTCTTCCCCCCCACCCCTTCTCTTCCCCCCCACCCCTTCTCTTCCGCCCCCACCCCTTCTCTTCCCCCCCACCCCTTCTCTTCCCCCCCACCCCTTCTCTTCCCCCCCCCACCCCTTCTCTTCCCCCCCCCCACCCCTTCTCTTCCCCCCCCACCCCTTCTCTTCCCCCCCACCCCTTCTCTTCCCCCCCCACCCCTTCTCTTCCCCCCCCACCCCTTCTCTTCCCCCCCCACCCCTTCTCTTCCCCCCCCCACCCCTTCTCTTCCCCCCCCACCCCTTCTCTTCCCCCCCCCACCCCTTCTCTTCCCCCCCCCCCACCTCTTCTCTTCCCCCCCCACCCCTTCTCTTCCCCCCCACCCCTTCTCTTCCCCAACATCCCTTCTCTTCCCCCCCACCCCTTCTCTTCCCCCCCACCCCTTCTCTTCCCCCCCCACCCCTTCTCTTCCCCCCCCCCACCCCTTCTCTTCCCCCCCCCCCACCCCTTCTCTTCCCCCCCACCCCTTCTCTTCCCCCCCCACCCCTTCTCTTCCCCCCCCCCACCCCTTCTCTTCCCCCCCACCCCTTCTCTTCCCCCCCACCCCTTCTCTTCCCCCCCACCCCTTCTCTCCCCCCCCACCCCTTCTCTCCCCCCCCACCCCTTCTCTTCCCCCCCACCCCTTCTCTTCCCCCCCACCCTTTGTCTTCCCCTCCCCCCACCCCCTCTTCATTTTATCCAGCCCTGGAGGAGGCTGCCAAGAGATTCCAGGAGCTGAAAGCCCAGCGTGAGTGTAAGGAGGCTCAAGAGATTGAGCGGAGCTCCAGAAAACCGCCCCCTTACAAGCACATCAAGGTGAGGAAGCCTGCAGGGGACCCTGCTCTCCTCTATCTCCACCATTCTTCCCTCTTTCCCAGTTTCCCTTTTTCTCTCTCTTCTTACCACACTTGCTTCCTCTATGTCCTGTTTCTCCATCCTCTCTTGTGCTTTCTCCTCCTCTCCCTCCTCTCCCTTCTCTAATGATCTCACCTCTCTCTCCCTGCTCTTTCTCTCCCCCTATCCCTTTCTCCCACCTTTTTCTCTCGCCCTCTTTGGTCTCGATATCCCCTATCTCCACTCCTTTTGTCTATTTCTCTTTCCCCCTCCCCCATTGCCCTTTCCACCTCACCCCTTCTCTACCTCTTTCTCTTCCCCTCCCCCATTCTTTCTGCAACCATTTCCCCCTACCCACTTCTCTCTCATGTCCCCTCCCCCGCTATCTCTCTCTCAGTCCAATAAAGCCGTGGGGAAGGTCCAGATCCAGCTGGTCGACGTGTCCGAAGTCCCGCGCTGTAATTGCCGCCCGTCCGACGACGCGCCGTGCGACCTGGAGTCTCAGTGCCTGAACCGCATGCTGCAGTACGAGTGTCACCCGCAGGTCTGCCCAGCGGCAGAGCGCTGCCACAACCAGAGCTTCACCGCGCGGCTCTACCCAGAGACCGAGATCATCCGCACCGAGCAGAGGGGCTGGGGGCTCATGGCCAAGAAGGACATCCGCAAGGTATAGTGTGACCGAGTATAACATAGAGAGACACGCACAAGGTATAGTCTGAGTATAACTAGGAGGGACGTGCACAGGGTATAGTGTGACCAAGTATAACCAACATGCTGTGCTTTATATAGAAAGGTCAGATTTGTAGAGACAGATATTCAGCTCTGTATAGAGATGGTGGGTATCTGTAAAGGTCAAACCGTGACGGTGTAACCTTTCCGGCTTTATATACTGTAATGTAGTGTCTCTATACGGTCTTGTAAATATGCAGTTTTGTAAAATGGGTCTGTGTCTTTCTATATTCTATACATGCAGCATTGAATAGTGGGAGCGAGTAAATATATGTGCACGTGGAACCCATATGACACGTGGAAAATGTATTGAGTGCTCTCGTTTTCCACCTTTAATATAAAGTTGAAGCCTTTTGAATGGCAGGTCCTTTTCTCCCCTCCCTTGATGGTATTGTCCGACGCATGTTTCTCTGTGTCTCGCTCAGGGCGAGTTTGTAAATGAGTATGTGGGCGAGCTGATTGACGAGGAGGAGTGCCGGCTGCGCATGAAGCGTGCTCACGAAAACGGGATCACCAACTTCTACATGCTGACTGTCACCAAGGTGAGGGACCATCGCCTATATATTAACATGGGCAGAGGGGGTATAACATACTGTACCGGGCAGTATAGCATGCTGAGCGACGTAGTTACATACAGTACCATGCAATATAATAACGTGCTGAGCGACGTAGTTACATACAGTACCATGCAATATAATAACGTGCTGAGCGATGTGATCACATACTGTACCATGCAATATAATAACGTGCTGAGCGACGTAGTTACATACTGTACCATGCAATATAATAACGTGCTGAGCGACGTAGTTACATACTGTACCATGCAATATAATAACGTGCTGAGCGATGTGATCACATACTGTACCATGCAATATAATAACGTGCTGAGCGATGTGATCACATACTGTACCATGCAATATAATAACGTGCTGAGCGACGTAGTTACATACTGTACCATGCAATATAATAACGTGCTGAGCGACGTAGTTACATACAGTACCATGCAATATAATAACGTGCTGAGCGACGTAGTTACATACTGTACCATGCAATATAATAACGTGCTGAGCGACGTAGTTACATACTGTACCATGCAATATAATAACGTGCTGAGCGACGTAGTTACATACTGTACCATGCAATATAATAACGTGCTGAGCGACGTAGTTACATACTGTACCATGCAATATAATAACGTGCTGAGCGACGTAGTTACATACAGTACCATGCAATATAATAACGTGCTGAGCGACGTAGTTACATACTGTACCATGCAATATAATAACGTGCTGAGCGATGTGATCACATACTGTACCATGCAATATAATAACGTGCTGAGCGATGTGATCACATACTGTACCATGCAATATAATAACGTGCTGAGCGACGTAGTTACATACTGTACCATGCAATATAATAACGTGCTGAGCGACGTAGTTACATACAGTACCATGCAATATAATAACGTGCTGAGCGACGTAGTTACATACTGTACCATGCAATATAATAACGTGCTGAGCGACGTAGTTACATACTGTACCATGCAATATAATAACGTGCTGAGCGACGTAGTTACATACTGTACCATGCAATATAATAACGTGCTGAGCGACGTAGTTACATACTGTACCATGCAATATAATAACGTGCTGAGCGACGTAGTTACATACAGTACCATGCAATATAATAACGTGCTGAGCGACGTAGTTACATACTGTACCATGCAATATAATAACGTGCTGAGCGACGTAGTTACATACAGTACCATGCAATATAATAACGTGCTGAGCGATGTGATCACATACTGTACCATGGAATATAATAACGTACTGAGCGACGTAGTTACATACAGTACCATGCAATATAATAACGTGCTGAGCGACGTAGTTACATACAGTACCATGCAATTTAATAACGTGCTGAGCGATGTGATCACATACTGTACCATGGAATATAATAACGTACTGAGCGACGTAGTTACATACAGTACCATGCAATATAATAACGTGCTGAGCGACGTAGTTACATACAGTACCATGCAATATAATAACGTGCTGAGCGACGTAGTTACATACTGTACCATGCAATATAATAACGTGCTGAGCGATGTGATCACATACTGTACCATGCAATATAATAACGTGCTGAGCGACGTAGTTACATACAGTACCATGCAATATAATAACGTGCTGAGCGACGTAGTTACATACTGTACCATGCAATATAATAACGTGCTGAGCGATGTGATCACATACTGTACCATGCAATATAATAACGTGCTGAGCGACGTAGTTACATACTGTACCATGCAATATAATAACGTGCTGAGCGACGTAGTTACATACTGTACCATGCAATATAATAACGTGCTGAGCGATGTGATCGCATACTGTACCATGCAATATAATAACGTGCTGAGCGACGTAGTTACATACTGTACCATGCAATATAATAACGTGCTGAGCGACGTAGTTACATACAGTACCATGCAATATAATAACGTGCTGAGCGATGTGATCGCATACTGTACCATGCAATATAATAACGTGCTGAGCGACGTAGTTACATACTGTACCATGCAATATAATAACGTGCTGAGCGACGTAGTTACATACAGTACCATGCAATATAATAACGTGCTGAGCGACGTAGTTACATACTGTACCATGCAATATAATAACGTGCTGAGCGACGTAGTTACATACTGTACCATGCAATATAATAACGTGCTGAGCGGTGTAATCACATACAGTACCATGCAATATAATAACGTGCTGAGCGATGTGATCACATACTGTACCATGCAATATAATAACGTGCTGAGCGATGTGATCACATACTGTACCATGCAATATAATAACGTACTGAGCGATGTGATCACATACTGTACCATGCAATATAATAACGTGCTGAGCGACGTAGTTACATACTGTACCATGCAATATAATAACGTGCTGAGCGACGTAGTTACATACTGTACCATGCAATATAATAACGTGCTGAGCGACGTAGTTACATACTGTACCATGCAATATAATAACGTGCTGAGCGACGTAGTTACATACAGTACCATGCAATATAATAACGTGCTGAGCGACGTAGTTACATACAGTACCATGCAATATAATAACGTTCTGAGCGACGTAGTTACATACAGTACCATGCAATATAATAACGTGCTGAGCGACGTAGTTACATACTGTAACATGCAATATAATAACGTGCTGAGCGACGTAGTTACATACAGTACCATGCAATATAATAACGTGCTGAGCGGTGTAATCACATACAGTACCATGCAATATAATAACGTGCTGAGCGGTGTAATCACATACAGTACCATGCAATATAATAACGTGCTGAGCGACGTAGTTACATACAGTACCATGCAATATAATAACGTGCTGAGCGACGTAGTTACATACAGTACCATGCAATATAATAACGTGCTGAGCGACGTAGTTACATACTGTACCATGCAATATAATAACGTGCTGAGCGATATAATCACATATTGTACCATGCAATATAATAACGTGCTGAGCGACGTTGTTACATACTGTACCATGCAATATAATAACGTGCTGAGCGACGTAGTTACATACTGTACCATGCAATATAATAACGTGCTGAGCGACGTAGTTACATACTGTACCATGCAATATAATAACGTGCTGAGCGACGTAGTTACATACTGTAACATGCAATATAATAACGTGCTGAGCGACGTAGTTACATACAGTACCATGCAATATAATAACGTGCTGAGCGGTGTAATCACATACTTTACCATGCAATATAATAACGTGCTGAGCGACGTAGTTACATACTGTACCATGCAATATAATAACGTGCTGAGCGGTGTAATCACATACAGTACCATGCAATATAATAACGTGCTGAGCGGTGTAATCACATACAGTACCATGCAATATAATAACGTGCTGAGCGACGTAGTTACATACAGTACCATGCAATATAATAACGTGCTGAGCGACGTAGTTACATACAGTACCATGCAATATAATAACGTGCTGAGCGACGTAGTTACATACAGTACCATGCAATATAATAACGTGCTGAGCGACGTAGTTACATACTGTACCATGCAATATAATAACGTGCTGAGCGATATAATCACATATTGTACCATGCAATATAATAACGTGCTGAGCGACGTTGTTACATACTGTACCATGCAATATAATAACATGCTGAGCGACGTAGTTACATACTGTACCATGCAATATAATAACGTGCTGAGCGACGTAGTTACATACTGTACCATGCAATATAATAACGTGCTGAGCGACGTAGTTACATACAGTACCATGCAATATAATAACGTGCTGAGCGACGTTGTTACATACAGTACCATGCAATATAATAACGTGCTGAGCGATATAATCACATACTGTACCATGCAATATAATAACGTGCTGAGCGATGTAATCACATACAGTACGATGCAATATAATAACGTGCTGAGCGACGTAGTTACATACAGTACCATGCAATATAATAACGTGCTGAGCGACGTAGTTACATACAGTATCATGCAATATAATAACGTGCTGAGCGACGTAGTTACATACAGTACCATGCAATATAATAACGTGCTGAGCGACGTAGTTACATACTGTACCATGCAATATAATAACGTGCTGAGCGACGTAGTTACATACAGTACCATGCAATATAATAACGTGCTGAGCGATGTAATCACATACAGTACGATGCAATATAATAACGTGCTGAGCGACGTAGTTACATACAGTACCATGCAATATAATAAGGTGCTGAGCGACGTAGTTACATACAGTACCATGCAATATAATAACTTGCTGAGCGATGTGATCACATACTGTACCATGGAATATAATAACGTACTGAGCGACGTAGTTACATACAGTACCATGCAATATAATAACGTGCTGAGCGACGTAGTTACATACAGTACCATGCAATATAATAACGTGCTGAGCGACGTGGTTACATACTGTACCATGCAATATAATAACGTGCTGAGCGATGTGATCACATACTTTACCATGCAATATAATAACGTGCTGAGCGACGTAGTTACATACAGTACCATGCAATATAATAACGTGCTGAGCGACGTAGTTACATACTGTACCATGCAATATAATAACGTGCTGAGCGATGTGATCACATACTGTACCATGCAATATAATAACATGCTGAGCGACGTAGTTACATACTGTACCATGCAATATAATAACGTGCTGAGCGATGTGATCACATACTGTACCATGCAATATAATAACATGCTGAGCGACGTAGTTACATACAGTACCATGCAATATAATAACGTGCTGAGCGACGTAGTTACATACTGTACCATGCAATATAATAACGTGCTGAGCGACGTAGTTACATACTGTACCATGCAATATAATAACGTGCTGAGCGACGTAGTTACATACAGTACCATGCAATATAATAACGTGCTGAGCGATGTGATCACATACTGTACCATGCAATATAATAACGTGCTGAGCGATGTGATCACATACTGTACCATGCAATATAATAACGTGCTGAGCGACGTAGTTACATACAGTACCATGCAATATAATAACGTGCTGAGCGACGTAGTTACATACTGTACCATGCAATATAATAACGTGCTGAGCGACGTAGTTACATACAGTACCATGCAATATAATAACGTGCTGAGCGGTGTAATCACATACTGTACCATGCAATATAATAACGTGCTGAGCGACGTAGTTACATACTGTACCATGCAATATAATAACGTGCTGAGCGATATAATCACATATTGTACCATGCAATATAATAACGTGCTGAGCGACGTTGTTACATACTGTACCATGCAATATAATAACGTGCTGAGCGACGTAGTTACATACTGTACCATGCAATATAATAACGTGCTGAGCGACGTAGTTACATACAGTACCATGCAATATAATAACGTGCTGAGCGACGTTGTTACATACAGTACCATGCAATATAATAACGTGCTGAGCGATATAATCACATACTGTACCATGCAATATAATAACGTGCTGAGCGATATAATCACATACTGTACCATGCAATATAATAGCGTGCTGAGCGATATAATCACATACTGTACCATGCAATATAATAACGTGCTGAGCGACGTAGTTACATACAGTACCATGCAATATAATAACGTGCTGAGCGATGTAATCACATACAGTACGATGCAATATAATAACGTGCTGAGCGACGTAGTTACATACAGTACCATGCAATATAATAACGTGCTGAGCGACGTAGTTACATACAGTACCATGCAATATAATAACGTGCTGAGCGACGTAGTTGCATACTGTACCATGCAATATAATAACGTGCTGAGCGACGTAGTTACATACAGTACCATGCAATATAATAACGTGCTGAGCGACGTAGTTACATACAGTACCATGCAATATAATAACGTGCTGAGCGACGTGGTTACATACTGTACCATGCAATATAATAACGTGCTGAGCGATGTGATCACATACTGTACCATGCAATATAATAACGTGCTGAGCGACGTAGTTACATACAGTACCATGCAATATAATAACGTGCTGAGCGACGTAGTTACATACTGTACCATGCAATATAATAACGTGCTGAGCGATGTGATCACATACTGTACCATGCAATATAATAACATGCTGAGCGACGTAGTTACATACTGTACCATGTAATATAATAACGTGCTGAGCGATGTGATCACATACTGTACCATGCAATATAATAACATGCTGAGCGACGTAGTTACATACAGTACCATGCAATATAATAACGTGCTGAGCGACGTAGTTACATACTGTACCATGCAATATAATAACGTGCTGAGCGACGTAGTTACATACTGTACCATGCAATATAATAACGTGCTGAGCGACGTAGTTACATACAGTACCATGCAATATAATAACGTGCTGAGCGATGTGATCACATACTGTACCATGCAATATAATAACGTGCTGAGCGATGTGATCACATACTGTACCATGCAATATAATAACGTGCTGAGCGACGTAGTTACATACAGTACCATGCAATATAATAACGTGCTGAGCGACGTAGTTACATACTGTACCATGCAATATAATAACGTGCTGAGCGACGTAGTTACATACAGTACCATGCAATATAATAACGTGCTGAGCGGTGTAATCACATACTGTACCATGCAATATAATAACGTGCTGAGCGACGTAGTTACATACAGTACCATGCAATATAATAACGTGCTGAGCGACGTAGTTACATACAGTACCATGCAATATAATAACGTGCTGAGCGACGTAGTTACATACAGTACCATGCAATATAATAACGTGCTGAGCGACGTAGTTACATACTGTACCATGCAATATAATAACGTGCTGAGCGATATAATCACATATTGTACCATGCAATATAATAACGTGCTGAGCGACGTTGTTACATACTGTACCATGCAATATAATAACGTGCTGAGCGACGTAGTTACATACTGTACCATGCAATATAATAACGTGCTGAGCGACGTAGTTACATACAGTACCATGCAATATAATAACGTGCTGAGCGACGTTGTTACATACAGTACCATGCAATATAATAACGTGCTGAGCGATATAATCACATACTGTACCATGCAATATAATAACGTGCTGAGCGATATAATCACATACTGTACCATGCAATATAATAACGTGCTGAGCGATATAATCACATACTGTACCATGCAATATAATAACGTGCTGAGCGACGTAGTTACATACAGTACCATGCAATATAATAACGTGCTGAGCGATGTAATCACATACAGTACGATGCAATATAATAACGTGCTGAGCGACGTAGTTACATACAGTACCATGCAATATAATAACGTGCTGAGCGACGTAGTTACATACAGTACCATGCAATATAATAACGTGCTGAGCGACGTAGTTGCATACTGTACCATGCAATATAATAACGTGCTGAGCGACGTAGTTACATACAGTACCATGCAATATAATAACGTGCTGAGCGATGTAATCACATACAGTACGATGCAATATAATAACGTGCTGAGCGACGTAGTTACATACAGTACCATGCAATATAATAACGTGCTGAGCGATGTAGTTACATACAGTACCATGCAATATAATAACGTGCTGAGCGATGTAATCACATACAGTACGATGCAATATAATAATGTGCTGAGCGACGTAGTTACATACAGTACCATGCAATATAATAAGGTGCTGAGCGACGTAGTTACATACAGTACCATGCAATATAATAACGTGCTGAGCGACGTAGTTACATACAGTACCATGCAATATAATAACGTGCTGAGCGACGTAGTTACATACTGTACCATGCAATATAATAACGTGCTGAGCGACGTAGTTACATACTGTACCATGCAATATAATAACGTGCTGAGCGACGTAGTTACATACTGTACCATGCAATATAATAACGTGCTGAGCGACGTAGTTACATACAGTACCATGCAATATAATAACAAGCTGAGCGATGTAATCACATACTGTACCATGCAATATAATAACGTGCTGAGCGATGTAATCACATACTGTACCATGCAATATAATAACGTGCTGAGCGACGTAGTTACATACTGTACCATGCAATATAATAACGTGCTGAGCGACGTAGTTACATACTGTACCATGCAATATAATAACGTGCTGAGCGACGTAGTTACATACAGTACCATGCAATATAATAATGTGCTGAGCGACGTAGTTACATACTGTACCATGCAATATAATAACGTGCTGAGCGACGTAGTTACATACAGTACCATGCAATATAATAACATGCTGAGCGACGTAGTTACATACTGTACCATGCAATATAATAACGTGCTGAGCGACGTAGTTACATACAGTACCATGCAATATAATAACAAGCTGAGCGATGTAATCACATACTGTACCATGCAATATAATAACGTGCTGAGCGATGTAATCACATACTGTACCATGCAATATAATAACGTGCTGAGCGACGTAGTTACATACTGTACCATGCAATATAATAACGTGCTGAGCGACGTAGTTACATACTGTACCATGCAATATAATAACGTGCTGAGCGACGTAGTTACATACTGTACCATGCAATATAATAACGTGCTGAGCGACGTTGTTACATACAGTACCATGCAATATAATAAGGTGCTGAGCGACGTAGTTACATACTGTACCATGCAATATAATAACGTGCTGAGCGACGTAGTTACATACAGTACCATGCAATATAATAACGTGCTGAGCGACGTAGTTACATACTGTACCATGCATTATAATAACGTGTTGAGCGACGTAGTTACATACAGTACCATGCAATATAATAACGTGCTGAGCGACGTAGTTACATACTGTACCATGCAATATAATAACGTGCTGAGCAACATAGTTACATACAGTACCATGCAATATAATAACGTGCTGAGCGATGTAGTTACATACAGTACCATGCAATATAATAACGTGCTGAGTGACGTAGTTACATACAGTACCATGCAATATAATAACGTGCTGAGCGATGTAGTTACATACAGTACCATGCAATATAATAACGTGCTGAGCGATGTGATCACATACTGTACCATGCAATATAATAACGTGCTGAGCGATGTGATCACATACTGTACCATGCAATATAATAACGTGCTGAGCGACGTAGTTACATACTGTACCATGCAATATAATAACGTGCTGAGCGACGTAGTTACATACTGTACCATGCAATATAATAACGTGCTGAGCGATGTGATCACATACTGTACCATGCAATATAATAACGTGCTGAGCGATGTGATCACATACTGTATCATGCAATATAATAACGTGCTGAGCGGTGTAGTCACATACTGTACCATGCAATATAATAACGTGCTGAGCGACGTAGTTACATACTGTACCATGCAATATAATAACGTGCTGAGCGACGTAGTTACATACTGTACCATGCAATATAATAACGTGCTGAGCGACGTAGTTACATACAGTACCATGAAATATAACATGCTGAGCGACGTAGTTACATACTGTACCATGCAATATAATAACGTGCTGAGCGACGTAGTTACATACAGTACCATGCAATATAATAACGTGCTGAGCGACGTAGTTACATACTGTACCATGCAATATAATAACGTGCTGAGCGACGTAGTTACATACTGTACCATGCATTATAATAACGTGTTGAGCGACGTAGTTACATACAGTACCATGCAATATAATAACGTGCTGAGCGACGTAGTTACATACTGTACCATGCAATATAATAACGTGCTGAGCAACATAGTTACATACAGTACCATGCAATATAATAACGTGCTGAGCGATGTAGTTACATACAGTACCATGCAATATAATAACGTGCTGAGTGACGTAGTTACATACAGTACCATGCAATATAATAACGTGCTGAGCGATGTGATCACATACTGTACCATGCAATATAATAACGTGCTGAGCGACGTAGTTACATACAGTACCATGCAATATAATAACGTGCTGAGCGACGTAGTTACATACTGTACCATGCAATATAATAACGTGCTGAGCGATGTGATCACATACTGTACCATGCAATATAATAACGTGCTGAGCGGTGTAATCACATACTGTACCATGCAATATAATAACGTGCTGAGCGATGTGATCACATACTGTACCATGCAATATAATAAAGTGCTGAGCGATGTGATCACATACTGTACCATGCAATATAATAACGTGCTGAGCGGTGTAATCACATACTGTACCATGCAATATAATAACGTGCTGAGCGACGTAGTTACATACAGTACCATGCAATATAATAACGTGCTGAGCGACGTAGTTACATACAGTACCATGCAATATAATAACGTGCTGAGCGGTGTAATCACATACTGTACCATGCAATATAATAACGTGCTGAGCAATGTAATCACATACTGTACCATGCAATATAATAACGTGCTGAGCGACGTAGTTACATACAGTACCATGCAATATAATAACGTGCTGAGCGGTGTAATCACATACTGTGCTTGGGAAACATATGTCTGAGTGCTTCATCCAGCACTCATAAGGGTTAACTCAGGTGGAAACTAGCTTATCATGATGTAAGCTGACCCCTGAGAGCCAGCAAGGTAGATATGGATCTTGTTACCAGCAGTAGCTGCCTGTGTCAGAGGAGAGCACATGGATAGATGTGCTGCTAGCCAGAAGGATACAGCACACTACTTACTGCAGCCAAAGTAAGATTTCTTTCATTTGTTTGCATGACTGCTTAAAAAGACTCTTACGGTTTGGGTATGGTTTAGCCAGCCAGCCTGCTAGCTAGGACTGCTGTGTTAGTCAGTTTTCTCCCAACGTGGAGCAGGATTTATTTGCTTAAAGGGACAGTGTACCCGCATGTTATGTTGCTGTGGAGAAATAAAGCCACTGAACGTTTTCATTTATCCTGAAACTACACGTGTGGACTTTTCCCTGACTTCGGCTACAGGCCGTCCTGCCACAGGTGGTGTCAGAAGTGGGATGTTGGACGGGCCCTGTATCTGAAGGGCCACACACACACAGACGGGGAAAAAAAATGGAGACAATTTTTTTCTCAGTTCCTTGAGCAACAGCTCCAGCTAGCAGAGAAACAAGTTGAGCGACAGGCCCAGCAAGATGAGCGACAGGCTCGGCGAGAGGAAAAGCTACTCCAATTGCTGGCCGAAGGCCCAGCCCCAGGCAGACCAGGGATTCCAAATAACCCACCGGTGATGCTGCATAAAATGAAGCCAAACGAAGACCCAGAGGCATTTCTCCTCACTTTTGAAAGGGTAGCCACGGTCCACGGCTGGACAGTTGATCGCTGGGTAACGACTCTGGCTCCACTCCTCATAGGGGAAGCTCAGGCAGCCTACCAGGCTCTTCCAGCAGACGAGGCCATGGACTATCAGCAACTAAAGGCTGCTATTCTGGATCGCCTAGGCCTCACTCCAGAGACCTACCGTCGGCGGTTCCGGACAGTCAAATATACAAACAGAGACAGACCCCGGGTCATAGCCCACCGCTTAGTAGACTTATGTACCAGGTGGATACAACCGGAAAAACATGACAAGGCAGAGATCCTTGAACAGTTTGTGCTCGAGCAGTTCATACAGATACTGCCCCCCTCCTCCCGCTCCTGGGTAAAAAGACACGCTGCATTTTCCCTGGATTCAGCGGTCCGCTTGGTGGAAAACTTCCTGGGCGACGACACCCAACAGGATAGCTGGGAACGGCCGGTGCAAACACCAGTTGCTTCCGGTGATGCTAGAGGCAGGAGAGCAGACAATCGAGGGGTCTACAACCCGCCAGCTCGGGAGATCCAGTCAACCCGATCGGAAGACCCTTTCCCATCTCGGAGGGTTCCTGGTACAAACTCCTGCAGAGACGCCCATCCTGGGTCCGAGGCCACTGGATCACTCAAGGGAGGCCGCCACCCACAGTATTCCCCGAGCACCTGGACTCATGTCACCCACCCAGTGGAGAGGATAACCCCACCAACCAGAAGGGAGGACCCCATCCAACAGCGGAGAGGTCCAAACACCGAGCCCCGTCGAGAGCTTCCGCTGACGACCGAGGTTGCGGATTCAGGAGATGATGAGATGGACTGTTCATATGGCAGAACCACTGCCACAGCTTGTCTCCGAGGGGACCACAATCCGTGGTTAGTCCCAGCATCTCTGGAGGGGACAAAAGTAAACGCCATGCTGGACTCGGGCTCTGGAAAAACCCTGATCCAAGAGGGCCTAATTCCAAGCAATAGACTATCTTATGACTCTCCTTGGAATATCGAGTGTATCCATGGGGATACAAAGAGATACCCGACGGCGAACGTTCTACTGCGTATCCAGGATCAAGAGGCTAGCCTACTAGTGGGAGTTGCTCCCTGGCTACCTGCTCCTGTTCTACTTGGCCGAGACTGGCCCTACCTCGAAACATTGTTGGCCCCTACTCCTACGGAGCCTACTTCTCTGGTACCGGAGAAGCAAGGAGACTTGTTCCCTTTTTCCCTAGAGATTTTTCCCCGTAGACACCATGTCCCAAAGACACGTAAACAAAGACGTGCGGAAAAAGAGGACTGGTTAAGAAAGGCTGGGACTCTTGGTAACATTAGTCAGCCCAAAGGACAGCAGGTCATGGCCGGGGATGACCAGGGTGGGGAACAGATAGATACGGGAATTTTGCCAGACCTGGATCTTCCTGACTTCCGTCAGAGGCAGAGGGAGGACCCAGCTCTGGCTAGACAATATGAGAAGGTGGTACAGGTCAACAACAAGATAATGGATGAACAGGGTGTAAAAGTGTTTCCACATTTTGAACTGTTGAATGACATTCTATATCGTGTGAATAAGGTTACACAAACAGGGGAGGTCATTCGACAGATGCTAGTCCCTAAAGGGTTGATTAAAACGGTGTTCACCCTAGCCCATACTCTCCCATGGGGTGGTCATTTGGGCAGAGATAAAACCACGGACCGCATCTCGTCCCGGTTTTACTGGCCAGGCATACATGGTGACATCATGAAACTATGTGAGACATGTCCTGAATGCCAGTTAACTAGCCAAAAAGGACAGAAGCCGGCTCCCTTGGTTCCTCTGCCCTTGGTAGCCGTCCCATTCGAGAGAATTGGGGTAAATCTGGTCGGACCTTTAGAACCCTCTGCGAAGGGACATAAATGTATACTCGTTGTGGAAATTATGCCACCAGATATCCTGAGGCCTTCCCTCTGAGATCAGCCACTGCTAAACAGATTGCTCACAGGCTGTTAGAACTGTTCTCTAGGGTAGGACTTCCCCAAGTAATGTTAACTGACCAGGGAACAAATTTCATGGCAAAGTTAATGCAGGATGTCCTAAAGTTATTGGAGGTAAAATCCGTCCGGACCTCAGTCTACCATCCTCAGACTGATGGATTGGTAGAGAGGTTTAACCGTACTTTAAAAACCATGCTTAGGAAGTTTGTGGACACTGAAAAGCGAGCTTGGGATGAACTTCTCCCTTTCCTGTTGTTTGCGGTACGAGAAGTTCCCCAATCATCCACAGGCTTCTCCCCGTTTGAGCTCCTATATGGACGCCAACCTCGGGGTATTCTCGACCTACTGAAGGAATCCTGGGAGGAGGAGCCTTCCCCCTCCAAGAATACCTTTCAGTATGTCATAGACCTTAGAAACCGCCTAGACATGATAGGTCGGTTTGCTAAGGAAAACCTCAAATCTGCCCAAGAACGTCAAGAGAGGCAGTACAACCAAAATGCTCGCTTGAGGGTCTTCCAACCTGGGGACCAAGTGATGCTACTACTACCGACATCAGAGAGTAAACTCCTTGCGAAGTGGCAGGGTCCTTTCCAAGTTCTCCGCCGCACCGGAGAGGTGAACTATGAGATCTCTCAACCAGGGTCCAGGAAGGGTAAACAAATCTACCACGTGAACCTCCTGAAACCCTGGAAAACGATGAGATCGCTATTCATCCACCCTCGGGAAGGAGAGACGGATTTGGGTCCGCAGCTTCCAAAGGGTAGTACATACAATGACCATCAGGTTCCCATGGGAGGGCAGTTAACAACGGAACAAAGGTCAGACCTACTAGAATTATGTGACCAGTTCCCAGATGTTTATTCGGAGCTGCCAGGGCAGACTAATTTAGTGTCCCATAGGATTGAGACAGAACCTGGCGTAAAAGTACGGTCTCGTCCCTATAGATTGCCAGAGGGCCGAAAAGACCTGGTAGAGAGGGAGATAATAGACATGTTGGAATTGGGCGTGATCGAGGAGTCCCACAGCGAATGGTGTAGCCCTATCGTGTTGGTCCCTAAACCAGATGGGAAGGTGAGGTTTTGCGTGGATCTGCGAAAGGTAAATGCTGTATCCAGATTTGATGCATATCCAATGCCTAGGGTGGATGAATTGCTTGACTCGCTTGGGAAAGCAGAGTATATCTCTACCCTAGATCCCACGAAAGGATATTGGCAGATACCTCTAGCGGAAGAATCCAAATGCAAAACTGCCTTCGCCACCCCTCTCGGGTTATACCAATTCGTCACTATGCCATTTGGGTTACATGGGGCTCCAGCCACATTCCAAAGGTTAATGGACAAGGTACTACGACCCCATAGGGCATATGCCGCGGCCTACTTGGATGACATTGTCATCTATAGCAGACACTGGCAGTCTCATATAAAAAGGTTAAGGGCAGTCCTAACGTCCTTAAGAGAAGCAGGGCTCACTGCAAATCCAAAAAAATGTGCCCTGGGTAAATCCACTACAAAGTACTTGGGCTATGCCGTTGGGGGAGGGATAGTAAGGCCACTAGCTAGCAAGGTGGCCGCCATAAAGGAAGTCCCCACCCCACAGACAAAGACACAGGTCCGCTCCCTTTTGGGGTTAGCAGGGTATTACCGGCGGTTTATCCCCAATTTTTCAGAAATATCTGCACCCCTAACAGATCTGACAAAAAAGAGTGCCCCGACCCAAGTTAAATGGTCTTGGGAGTGCCAAGACGCCTTTGACATGCTAAAAAAGTGCCTGTCAGAGGGCCCCGCTCTTCGGAGCCCTTCATCATCCAGACGGATGCCTCAGAGGTAGGACTGGGAGCAGTGCTGTGTCAGCAATTTGATGGTGTTGAACACCCCATGCTGTTCATCAGCCGGAAGCTGTTCCCAAGGGAAGTGAGGTATTCCGTTATTGAGAAGGAGTGCCTCGCTGTAAAATGGGCAATTGAGGCCTTGAGACATTATGTCGCCGGAGTACACTTCACCCTGGTCACTGACCATGCACCCTTGAAGTGGTTAAACACCATGAAGGACACAAATCCAAGGTTGACCAGGTGGTATATGGCCCTCCAACCCTTCTCTTTTGATATTCAGCATAGACCTGGAAAAGACCATGGAAATGTTGATTTTTTGTCAAGAGAAGGAGTGGAGGATCGGGCTTCAGCCGTGTGGGACACTAGCCACACACAAACAGGGGAGGTATGTGACAGGGTGAAGTCAACCCCTATCAGTTATGCCTGGGAAACATATGTCTGAGTGCTTCATCCAGCACTCATAAGGGTTAACTCAGGTGGAAGCTAGCTAATCATGATGTAAGCTGACACCTGAGAGCCAGCAAGGTAGATATGGATCTTGTTACCAGCAGTAGCTGCCTGTGTCAGAGGAGAGCACATGGATAGATGTGCTGCTAGCCAGAAGGATACAGCACACTACTTACTGCAGCCAAAGTAAGATTTCTTTCATTTGTTTGCATGACTGCTTAAAAAGACTCTTACGGTTTGGGTATGGTTTAGCCAGCCAGCCAGCCTGCTAGCTAGGACTGCTGTGTTAGTCAGTTTTCTCCCAACGTGGAACAGGATTTATTTGCTTAAAGGGACAGTGTACCCGCATGTTATGTTGCTGTGGAGAAATAAAGCCACTGAACGTTTTCATTTATCCTGAAACTACACGTGTGGACTGTTCCTTGACCTCGGCTACAGGCCGTCCTGCCACACTGTACCATGCAATATAATAACGTACTGAGCGATGTGATCACATACTGTACCATGCAATCTAATAACGTGCTGAGCGGTGTAATCACATACTGTACCATGCAATATAATAACGTGCTGAGCGACGTAGTTACATACAGTACCATGCAATATAATAACGTGCTGAGCGACGTAGTTACATACAGTACCATGCAATATAATAACGTGCTGAGCGACGTAGTTACATACTGTACCATGCAATATAATAACGTGCTGAGCGACGTAGTTACATACAGTACCATGCAATATAATAACGTGCTGAGCGACGTAGTTACATACTGTACCATGCAATATAATAACGTTCTGAGCGATTGAAAGGTTACATCTTAGGTTTCCAGCACCTCGGCAGACGGTGATCCTCGCTGAAGGGACTTTAACCCTTTCATTAGGGACTCTATACCCTTTTACTCGCGCGGGGAGATTTTTACCCTTGGCACTACTATTGTTTTTTCCCACTATCACGAACTGCAGACGTCTGGGAGCAGCCAAGAAAGACAGGAAAAAAGTTCTCTCTAATCAGGTCAAGTTTATTGCAGGCTGGACAGCATTTTTATAAGCTACAAAGGCATTATCACTTTTAGAGGCGTACACTGTTAGGCCTTGGCCATGTTTAGCGCTTGCTGGCGGAAGCATGCTGACGCGCGCTCCCGCTCAGCACTGAGCCCCTACAGCCGCAATTACAGCGGCTTTAGTAGGGGCTCACCTGCGCTTCCGCGCGCTTGCGTAAGCGCAGATCTTAGGGGAATTTTAAATTCCCCCGCTTGCCGGCGCGACAGGCCGGTCACATGAGCGGTTCGCCCAATGAGGGCGAACCAGCTCCGTGACATCACTGGCCCGCCCCCGGCCCGCCCGCTGACGGCTGCTGACAGTGCGTGCGGTAAGCAACCACAAGGCCAGGGAAAGCACCCGCTTACCCTGCGCCTCAGCGCGCCTCAGCAAGCCAGCAGGGAACATGGCCGAAGCCTTAGAATGGAGGCGTTACACTACCTGTTAGGGGCGTTGTATGGAGGAGTTACACTATTTTGACAGACATGTAGTTTACAAACTGGTTTTAACAAGAATATGCACAGGCAATGAAAAATAGGTTTTTCTCTTTGTAACCATGAAGCAGGGCTACATTTCTGTTAGAATTCAAGGCCCTTTGCTTCTTGGGATCACGCCTGGAAATAGTTAAGATAAAGAAAATGCAAGCTTCTGCTTTTTTTTAAATTGCTGTATCTTATAAATTCATAAAATGGAGGACAGACTAGTAATTTTAACCCTTTCAGCGATGTAATTACATACGGTACCATGCAATATAATCACATGCTGAGCGGTGTAATTACATATGGTGCCATGCAATATAATAACGTGCTGAGCGATGTAATCACATACGGTACTATGCAATATAATAACATGCTGAGCGATGTTATCACAATACAGTACTAGCAATATAACATGTTGAGCGATGGAATCACATACAGTACCATGCAATATAATAACGTGCTGAGTAATGTAATCACATACGGTACCATGCAATATAATAACATGCTGAGCGATGGAATCACATACAGTACCATGCAATATAATAACGTGCTGAGTAATGTAATCACATACGGTACCATGCAATATAATAACATGCTGAGCGATGTAATCACATTATAGCAATATAATAACATGCTGAGCGATGTAATCACATTATAGCAATATAATAACATGCTGAGCGATGTAATCACATTATAGCAATATAATAACATGCTGAGCGATGTAATCACATTATAGCAATATAATAACATGCTGAGCGATGTAATCACATTATAGCAATATAATAACATGCTGAGCGATGTAATCACATACAGTACCATGCAATATAATAACGTGCTGAGTAATGTAATCACATACAGTACTAGCAATATAATAACATGTTGAGCGGTGTAATAATAGGAGGTATTTTGCTCTGACCTGAACTGAAAGATCTTTGCTAGTATTACTGGGGGAAAGAGCACTTTCTTGTCCCAAGACCGGAAATTGGAAAACTAAACTTCCTTCAGATCAATTGGACACAATTTCCAAAAATTCGTCAGCCTAGAGGCCCACGACTCCCTGTCATGCAACATCAGGCAGACAACGGCACATTAAGGCAACGATCATGGCAAGTGATAGCTTGCTAAAGGGTTAGTCATTCTGAGATCAGACAGGCTCCCCCTCTTGCAGGCAGCGCCAGTTATGGGTAACACTGGTAGACCTCAAGGAGAGATGGACTCATAGACAAGTAGGTGCTGTAACTAATATTGCCAGAGTCCTTTCTGGATCATGGCATTTCACCCACAAAGATTATTCATGTCATCCGGTAAACCAAAGAATCTGAGAAAATTAAAAGCACCCAGGAATGTCCATGCCTTTATCAGAAATGATTTCAAGATGGAATCGATCCGTTCTGTCAACAATACAGTGGAGAAGGGGGACTTTCCTATCTCCATGAACATCACATCAAAAATACATCTGTTTTTTTACTCTTACAACATTACCAATTTTGCGCATTACCTTTCTGCCTTTCAAATTGGCCCAGAGTTTTTACCAAGATTTTAGTGCTAATTGCCACACTTTTAAGTAAGCAGGGGGTGTTGGTAATACCGTACCTAGAGCTAGAGAAGAAACAGAAAAGAGACAAGATCACAGGTATAGCAAGACAAATTTGTATATGTTCAGTGTCGACAGTAGAACAAGTTACACCTCCGTCTGGTTTGATGGTGTCTGCGATAGGTATTGTTCTACTGGTGCCGAGGATTTGGGAAACACCAAAAAGTTTGACAAAATTCAATTAGCAAACCAATGAACGGTGGTGACTACGGATGGGGGGGGCAAGTTTTCAGGACATATTCGTCAAAGGTCTCAAACTCCAAAGAAGTATCGCTTCAAATAAACCGGCTAGAATGTAAGGACGTTTTCAAGACCCTAATATACATGTTTCACACTTGGGTTACAGTCATATAAAGCAAAAACGGTCTCTTGTATAAACCATCAACGGGGAACAAAGTGTCTGCAAGCCACAAAAGAATTTACACAAATATTGAGATGATTAGAACAGAATGTCCCATTCATTTGAGCGATCCATACTAAAGGAACAAAAGGATATTCCGTCAGTTAGCACACAAGTGGAGTAACCCCTCCATAGATCTGATGGCTTCAAGGCAAAATATCAAAATATAGTGGAATTTTTCCCATCAAATAACTGTGAACAAGGTGGGGACGCTTTGTCAATTCTGTGAGAGTTTCCACTAGTGCACATTTTTCCCGTGTGTGACCCAGTACAAGGCATCGAGATACCTTTTCACACGGCTGCATTTTCTGATGGTTGTCTGTTTTATTCTTTTAGTTTTGCAACTGTCTGGTCTTATTTTACAGTATGTTACTTTGTTATCTTTAGTATAAGCACTGTCACATTATGTAATGTTTTTGACCTCTAATTTAACCTCTTTACCAATGAACTGATTGGTCCTTAAATTCACACACGTTTTATCTTGCTTTATCAAATATGTATATTTGTCTTGGATTAAGGGGGACCCCTTGAACCCCTTAGATGTAAGCCCTCAAGGTTTCTCTAAAATGAATCCTGGTTGTGGCGGCAGATTGGGGCGGTGTGGGAGGATTTGTAGGGTGTGCGTGTTTGGAGGTGATAATGAGCTGCGTGGGCAGTTTGTTGTATACCACTTTCACACATAAGCATCCACGTGGCTGAGTGTGTCCGTGATAATAGTGCACTGCGTAATCACATGCTGGGAGATGTTATAACATGGGACCCTGTAATCACATGCAATCACATGCTGGGAGATGTTATCACATGGGGCACTGCAATCACATGCTGGGAGATGTTATCACATGGGGCACTGCAATCACATGCTGGGAGATGTTATCACATGGGGCACTGCAATCACATGCTGGGAGATGTTATCACATGGGGCACTGCAATCACATGCTGGGAGATGTTATCACATGGGACACTGTAATCACATGCTGGGAGATGTTATAACATGGGACCCTGTAATCACATGCTGGGAGATGTTATCACATGGGGCACTGCAATCACATGCTGGGAGATGTTATCACATGGGGCACTGCAATCACATGCTGGGAGATGTTATCACATGGGACACTGTAATCACATGCTGGGAGATGTTATAACATGGGACCCTGCAATCACATGCTGGGAGATGTTATCACATGGGGCACTGCAATCACATGCTGGGAGATGTTATCACATGGGGCACTGCAATCACATGCTGGGAGATGTTATCACATGGGACACTGCAATCACATGCTGGGAGATGTTATCACATGGGGCACTGTAATCACATGCTGGGAGATGTTATCACATGGGACACTGCAATCACATGCTGGGAGATGTTATCACATGGGACACTGTAATCACATGCTGGGAGATGTTATCACATGGGGCACTGCAATCACATGCTGGGAGATGTTATTACATGGGGCACTGTAATCACATGCTGGGAGATGTTATCACATGGGGCACTGCAATCACATGCTGGGAGATGTTATCACATGGGACACTGCAATCACATGCTGGGAGATGTTATTACATGGGGCACTGTAATCACATGCTGGGAGATGTTATCACATGGGGCACTGCAATCACATGCTGGGAGATGTTATCACATGGGGCACTGCAATCACATGCTGGGAGATGTTATCACATGGGACACTGTAATCACATGCTAGGAGATGTTATCACATGGGACCCGGTAATCACATGCTGGGAGATGTTATCACATGGGGCACTGCAATCACATGCTGGGAGATGTTATCACATGGGACCCTGTAATCACATGCTGGGAGATGTTATCACATGGGACACTGCAATCACATGCTGGGAGATGTTATCACATGGGACACTGCAATCACATGCTGGGAGATGTTATCACATGGGACACTGCAATCACATGCTGGGAGATGTTATCACATGGGACACTGCAATCACATGCTGGGAGATGTTATCACATGGGACCCTGTAATCACATGCTGGGAGATGTTATCACATGGGACACTGCAATCACATGCTGGGAGATGTTATCACATGGGGCACTGCAATCACATGCTGGGAGATCTTATCACATGGGACACTGCAATCACATGCTGGGAGATGTTATCACATGGGACACTGCAATCACATGCTGGGAGATGTTATCACATGGGACCCTGTAATCACATGCTGGGAGATGTTATCACATGGGACACTAATCACATGCTGGGAGATGTTATCACATGGGACACTGTAATCACATGCTGGGAGATGTTATCACATGGGACACTGCAATCACATGCTGGGAGATGTTATCACATGGGACCCTGTAATCACATGCTGGGAGATGTTATCACATGGGACACTAATCACATGCTGGGAGATGTTATCACATGGGACACTGTAATCACATGCTGGGAGATGTTATCACATGGGACACTGCAATCACATGCTGGGAGATGTTATCACATGGGACACTGTAATCACATGCTGGGAGATGTTATCACATGGGACACTGTAATCACATGCTGGGAGATGTTATCACATGGGACACTGTAATCACATGCTGGGAGATGTTATCACAAGCTGGGAGATGTTATCACATGGGACACTGTAATCACATGCTGGGAGATGTTATCACATGGGACACTGTAATCACATGCTGGGAGATGTTATCACATGCTGGGAGATGTTATCACATGGGACACTGTAATCACATGCTGGGAGATGTTATCACATGGGACACTGCAATCACATGCTGGGAGATGTTATCACATGGGACACTGCAATCACATGCTGGGAGATGTTATCACATGGGGCACTGCAATCACATGCTGGGAGATGTTATCACATGGGACACTGCAATCACATGCTGGGAGATGTTATCACATGGGACACTGCAATCACATGCTGGGAGATGTTATCACATGGGACCCTGTAATCACATGCTTGGAGATGTTATCACATGGGACACTGCAATCACATGCTGGGAGATGTTATCACATGGGGCACTGCAATCACATGCTGGAAGATGTTATCACATGGGACACTGTAATCACATGCTGGGAGATGTTATCACATGGGGCACTGCAATCACATGCTGGGAGATGTTATCACATGGGACCCTGTAATCACATGCTGGGAGATGTTATCACATGGGGCACTGCAATCACATGCTGGGAGATGTTATCACATGGGACACTGCAATCACATGCTGGGAGATGTTATTACATGGGGCACTGTAATCACATGCTGGGAGATGTTATCACATGGGGCACTGCAATCACATGCTGGGAGATGTTATCACATGGGGCACTGCAATCACATGCTGGGAGATGTTATCACATGGGACACTGTAATCACATGCTAGGAGATGTTATCACATGGGACCCGGTAATCACATGCTGGGAGATGTTATCACATGGGGCACTGCAATCACATGCTGGGAGATGTTATCACATGGGACCCTGTAATCACATGCTGGGAGATGTTATCACATGGGACACTGCAATCACATGCTGGGAGATGTTATCACATGGGACACTGCAATCACATGCTGGGAGATGTTATCACATGGGACACTGCAATCACATGCTGGGAGATGTTATCACATGGGACACTGCAATCACATGCTGGGAGATGTTATCACATGGGACCCTGTAATCACATGCTGGGAGATGTTATCACATGGGACACTGCAATCACATGCTGGGAGATGTTATCACATGGGGCACTGCAATCACATGCTGGGAGATGTTATCACATGGGACACTGCAATCACATGCTGGGAGATGTTATCACATGGGACACTGCAATCACATGCTGGGAGATGTTATCACATGGGACCCTGTAATCACATGCTGGGAGATGTTATCACATGGGACACTAATCACATGCTGGGAGATGTTATCACATGGGACACTGTAATCACATGCTGGGAGATGTTATCACATGGGACACTGCAATCACATGCTGGGAGATGTTATCACATGGGACCCTGTAATCACATGCTGGGAGATGTTATCACATGGGACACTGTAATCACATGCTGGGAGATGTTATCACATGGGACACTGTAATCACATGCTGGGAGATGTTATCACATGGGACACTGCAATCACATGCTGGGAGATGTTATCACATGGGACACTGTAATCACATGCTGGGAGATGTTATCACATGGGACACTGTAATCACATGCTGGGAGATGTTATCACATGGGACACTGTAATCACATGCTGGGAGATGTTATCACAAGCTGGGAGATGTTATCACATGGGACACTGTAATCACATGCTGGGAGATGTTATCACATGGGACACTGTAATCACATGCTGGGAGATGTTATCACATGCTGGGAGATGTTATCACATGGGACACTGCAATCACATGCTGGGAGATGTTATCACATGGGACACTGCAATCACATGCTGGGAGATGTTATCACATGGGGCACTGCAATCACATGCTGGGAGATGTTATCACATGGGACACTGCAATCACATGCTGGGAGATGTTATCACATGGGACACTGCAATCACATGCTGGGAGATGTTATCACATGGGACCCTGTAATCACATGCTGGGAGATGTTATCACATGGGACACTGCAATCACATGCTGGGAGATGTTATCACATGGGGCACTGCAATCACATGCTGGAAGATGTTATCACATGGGACACTGTAATCACATGCTGGGAGATGTTATCACATGGGGCACTGCAATCACATGCTGGGAGATGTTATCACATGGGACCCTGTAATCACATGCTGGGAGATGTTATCACATGGGACACTGCAATCACATGCTGGGAGATGTTATCACATGGGACCCTGTAATCACATGCTGGGAGATGTTATCACATGGGACACTGCAATCACATGCTGGGAGATGTTATCACATGGGGCACTGCAATCACATGCTGGGAGATGTTATCACATGGGACACTGTAATCACATGCTGGGAGATGTTATCACATGGGACCCTGTAATCACATGCTGGGAGATGTTATCACATGGGACACTGTAATCACATGCTGGGAGATGTTATCACATGGGACACTGTAATCACATGCTGGGAGATGTTATCACATGGGACACTGCAATCACATGCAATCACATGCTGGGAGATGTTATCACATGGGACACTGCAATCACATGCTGGGAGATGTTATCACATGGGACACTGCAATCACATGCTGGGAGATGTTATCACATGGGACACTAATCACATGCTGGGAGATGTTATCACATGGGACACTGCAATCACATGCTGGGAGATGTTATCACATGGGACACTGTAATCACATGCTGGGAGATGTTATCACATGGGACACTGTAATCACATGCTGGGAGATGTTATCACATGGGACACTGTAATCACATGCTGGGAGATGTTATCACATGGGACACTGTAATCACATGCTGGGAGATGTTATCACATGGGGCACTGCAATCACATGCTGAGAGATGTTATCACATGGGACACTGTAATCACATGCTGGGAGATGTTATCACATGGGGCACTGCAATCACATGCTGGGAGATGTTATCACATGGGACCCTGTAATCACATGCTGGGAGATGTTATCACATGGGACACTGCAATGACATGCTGGGAGATGTTATCACATGGGACCCTGTAATCACATGCTGGGAGATGTTATCACATGGGGCACTGCAATCACATGCTGGGAGATGTTATCACATGGGACACTGTAATCACATGCTGGGAGATGTTATCACATGGGGCACTGCAATCACATGCTGGGAGATGTTATCACATGGGACCCTGTAATCACATGCTGGGAGATGTTATCACATGGGACACTAATCACATGCTGGGAGATGTTATCACATGGGACACTGTAATCACATGCTGGGAGATGTTATCACATGGGACACTGCAATCACATGCTGGGAGATGTTATCACATGGGACACATCAATCACATGCTGGGAGATCTTATCACATGGGACACATCAATCACATGCTGGGAGATGTTATCACATGGGACCCTGTAATCACATGTTGGGAGATGTTATCACATGGGACACTAATCACATGCTGGGAGATGTTATCACATGGGACACTGCAATCACATGCTGGGAGATGTTATCACATGGGACACTGTAATCACATGCTGGGAGATGTTATCACATGGGACACTGTAATCACATGCTGGGAGATCTTATCACATGGGACACATCAATCACATGCTGGGAGATGTTATCACATGGGACACATCAATCACATGCTGGGAGATGTTATCACATGGGACCCTGTAATCACATGCTGGGAGATGTTATCACATGGGACACTGCAATCACATGCAATCACATGCTGGGAGATGTTATCACATGGGACCCTGTAATCACATGCTGGGAGATGTTATCACATGGGACACATCAATCACATACTGGGAGATGTTATCACATGGGACCCTGTAATCACATGCTGGGAGATGTTATCACATGGGACCCTGTAATCACATGCTGGGAGATGTTATCACATGGGACACTGCAATCACATGCTGGGAGACGTTATCACATGGGACACTGCAATCACATGCTGGGAGATGTTATCACATGGGACACTGCAATCACATGCTGGGAGATGTTATCACATGGGACACTGCAATCACATGCTGGGAGATGTTATCACATGGGACACTGTAATCACATGCTGGGAGATGTTATCACATGGGGCACTGCAATCACATGCTGGGAGATGTTATCACATGGGACACTGCAATCACATGCTGGGAGATGTTATCACATGGGACACTGCAATCACATGCTGGGAGATGTTATCACATGGGACCCTGTAATCACATGCTGGGAGATGTTATCACATGGGACCCTGTAATCACATGCTGGGAGATGTTATCACATGGGACACTGTAATCACATGCTGGGAGATGTTATCACATGGGACCCTGTAATCACATGCTGGGAGATGTTATCACATGGGACCCTGTAATCACATGCTGGGAGATGTTATCACATGCTGGGAGATGTTATCACATGGGACCCTGTAATCACATGCTGGGAGATGTTATCACATGGGACACTGTAATCACATGCTGGGAGATGTTATCACATGGGACACTGTAATCACATGCTGGGAGATCTTATCACATGGGACACATCAATCACATGCTGGGAGATGTTATCACATGGGACACATCAATCACATGCTGGGAGATGTTATCACATGGGACCCTGTAATCACATGCAATCACATGCTGGGAGATGTTATCACATGGGACCCTGTAATCACATGCTGGGAGATGTTATCACATGGGACACATCAATCACATACTGGGAGATGTTATCACATGGGACCCTGTAATCACATGCTGGGAGATGTTATCACATGGGACCCTGTAATCACATGCTGGGAGATGTTATCACATGGGACACTGCAATCACATGCTGGGAGACGTTATCACATGGGACACTGCAATCACATGCTGGGAGATGTTATCACATGGGACCCTGTAATCACATGCTGGGAGATGTTATCACATGGGACACTGCAATCACATGCTGGGAGATGTTATCACATGGGACACTGCAATCACATGCTGGGAGATGTTATCACATGGGACACTGCAATCACATGCTGGGAGATGTTATCACATGGGACACTGTAATCACATGCTGGGAGATGTTATCACATGGGGCACTGCAATCACATGCTGGGAGATGTTATCACATGGGACACTGCAATCACATGCTGGGAGATGTTATCACATGGGACACTGCAATCACATGCTGGGAGATGTTATCACATGGGACCCTGTAATCACATGCTGGGAGATGTTATCACATGGGACCCTGTAATCACATGCAATCACATGCTGGGAGATGTTATCACATGGGACCCTGTAATCACATGCTGGGAGATGTTATCACATGGGACCCTGTAATCACATGCTGGGAGATGTTATCACATGGGACCCTGTAATCACATGCTGGGAGATGTTATCACATGGGACCCTGTAATCACATGCTGGGAGATGTTATCACATGGGACACATCAATCACATACTGGGAGATGTTATCACATGGGACCCTGTAATCACATGCTGGGAGATGTTATCACATGGGACCCTGTAATCACATGCTGGGAGATGTTATCACATGGGACACTGCAATCACATGCTGGGAGACGTTATCACATGGGACACTGCAATCACATGCTGGGAGATGTTATCACATGGGACCCTGTAATCACATGCTGGGAGATGTTATCACATGGGACACTGCAATCACATGCTGGGAGATGTTATCACATGGGACACTGCAATCACATGCTGGGAGATGTTATCACATGGGACACTGCAATCACATGCTGGGAGATGTTATCACATGGGACACTGTAATCACATGCTGGGAGATGTTATCACATGGGGCACTGCAATCACATGCTGGGAGATGTTATCACATGGGACACTGCAATCACATGCTGGGAGATGTTATCACATGGGACACTGCAATCACATGCTGGGAGATGTTATCACATGGGACCCTGTAATCACATGCTGGGAGATGTTATCACATGGGACCCTGTAATCACATGCTGGGAGATGTTATCACATGGGACACTGTAATCACATGCTGGGAGATGTTATCACATGGGACCCTGTAATCACATGCTGGGAGATGTTATCACATGGGACCCTGTAATCACATGCTGGGAGATGTTATCACATGGGACACTGTAATCACATGCTGGGAGATGTTATCACATGGGACCCTGTAATCACATGCTGGGAGATGTTATCACATGGGACACTGTAATCACATGCTGGGAGATGTTATCACATGGGACACTGTAATCACATGCTGGGAGATCTTATCACATGGGACACATCAATCACATGCTGGGAGATCTTATCACATGGGACACATCAATCACATGCTGGGAGATGTTATCACATGGGACACTGCAATCACATGCAATCACATGCTGGGAGATGTTATCACATGGGACCCTGTAATCACATGCTGGGAGATGTTATCACATGGGACACATCAATCACATACTGGGAGATGTTATCACATGGGACCCTGTAATCACATGCTGGGAGATGTTATCACATGGGACCCTGTAATCACATGCTGGGAGATGTTATCACATGGGACACTGCAATCACATGCTGGGAGACGTTATCACATGGGACACTGCAATCACATGCTGGGAGATGTTATCACATGGGACCCTGTAATCACATGCTGGGAGATGTTATCACATGGGACACTGCAATCACATGCTGGGAGATGTTATCACATGGGACACTGCAATCACATGCTGGGAGATGTTATCACATGGGACACTGCAATTACATGCTGGGAGATGTTATCACATGGGACACTGTAATCACATGCTGGGAGATGTTATCACATGGGGCACTGCAATCACATGCTGGGAGATGTTATCACATGGGACACTGCAATCACATGCTGGGAGATGTTATCACATGGGACACTGCAATCACATGCTGGGAGATGTTATCACATGGGACCCTGTAATCACATGCTGGGAGATGTTATCACATGGGACCCTGTAATCACATGCAATCACATGCTGGGAGATGTTATCACATGGGACCCTGTAATCACATGCTGGGAGATGTTATCACATGGGACCCTGTAATCACATGCAATCACATGCTGGGAGATGTTATCACATGGGGCACTGCAATCACATGCTGGGAGATGTTATCACATGGGACACTGCAATCACATGCTGGGAGATCTTATCACATGGGACACATCAATCACATGCTGGGAGATGTTATCACATGGGACCCTGTAATCACATGCTGGGAGATGTTATCACATGGGACACTGCAATCACATGCTGGGAGATGTTATCACATGGGACCCTGTAATCACATGCTGGGAGATGTTATCACATGGGACACTGCAATCACATGCTGGGAGATGTTATCACATGGGACCCTGTAATCACATGCTGGGAGATGTTATCACATGGGACACTGCAATCACATGCTGGGAGATGTTATCACATGGGACACTGTAATCACATGCTGGGAGATGTTATCACATGGGACCCTGTAATCACATGCAATCACATGCTGGGAGATGTTATCACATGGGACCCTGTAATCACATGCTGGGAGATGTTATCACATGGGGCACTGCAATCACATGCTGGGAGATGTTATCACATGGGACACTGCAATCACATGCTGGGAGATGTTATCACATGGGACCCTGTAATCACATGCTGGGAGATGTTATCACATGGGACCCTGTAATCACATGCTGGGAGATGTTATCACATGGGACACTGCAATCACATGCTGGGAGACGTTATCACATGGGGCACTGCAATCACATGCTGGGAGATGTTATCACATGGGACCCTGTAATCACATGCAATCACATGCTGGGAGATGTTATCACATGGGACCCTGCAATCACATGCTGGGAGATGTTATAACATGGGACACTGCAATCACATGCTGGGAGATGTTATAACATGGGACCCTGTAATCACATGCTGGGAGATGTTATCACATGGGGCACTGCAATCACATGCTGGGAGACGTTATCACATGGGACACTGCAATCACATGCTGGGAGATGTTATAACATGGGACACTGCAATCACATGCTGGGATGTCACAATATTCCAAGTAATAGTACAATGACATGCGGAGCTATATAATGGCACGTCTAGCAGCAGTATACTAGCATGCAGAGTAATATAATAACATATGTAATATGCATTACCAGACCAGGGTTAAAGGATGTCCCTCGATCCTTTTTTGTAGGATCGCATTATAGATGCCGGCCCAAAGGGCAACTTCTCCCGGTTTATGAACCACAGCTGTAACCCCAACTGTGAGACACAGAAGTGGACCGTTAACGGGGACGTCCGGGTGGGGCTTTTTGCCCTTGGCGACATTCCTCAAGGTAAGGCTGCGCCCCGGCAGATCCCACTGTCACACAGCGAGTTAGATTGCAAGCTCCTATTTCTCATACACAAACTTGTGGGAAAGGTGCGGTCCCCTCCAACACGACCTGTTTTGGAAGTTATGCCCTTAAAAGCCGATTCCCCGCCGTCATTTTATTGTAGCTGGTTTTGATTTTATTTAAACACAACAATCCTGGCTTTAAAGAAAATAAATCTTAAATGCATTTCGCGGTCCGGGGACCACCGCGGTACAGGAGCGGCAGAGCCCCGGGGAACCAGAAGTCCACCGTGCAAACAATATGGCCGCTGGTCGTGGCTAAGTCCGGCAGCCAATAGAAAAAAAGTGACTGTATGTATGTATGTCTAACAAAAATAACAAATCGTACAAATAACCCATAATGGGAAGAAGTGCTTCAGACATAAAAGTTACCTTTAGGAAGAGGAGTCCCTGTCCGAAGAGCTTACAATCTAATTGGTTGGTAGGAAGAACGTACAGAGACTGAAGTGTGTCTGCAAGGAGCCAAGGTTAATGTATGAGGTGTATAGTATCCGCCACGGAGCTACTCGTATGCTTCCTTAAGCAGGTGTGTTTTGAGGTGGGTCTTAAAGGTGGCTAGTCGGATATTGAGGGGACGGGCTTTCCAGAGGTGCGGGGCAGTCAGTGAGAAAGGTTTAAGGCGGGAGAGAGCTCTAGATACAAAGGGGGTAGAAAGAAGACATCCTTGAGCAGAACGCAAGAGTCGGGATGGTGCATAACGAGAAATTAGGGCTGAGATGTAAGGAGGAGCAGAAGAGTGTAAAGCTTTAAAAGTGAGTAGAAGAATGGAGTGTGAGATACGGGATTTGATCGGAAGCCAGGAGAGGGATTTCAGCAGGGAAACGCTGCGATGTTGCAGCGTTTTATTGGTGACTGGAGGCTAGGTTTGTAGTCCGCCAACATAGTTGTTTTTTGTTAGTTGTTTCAGCACAGAAAAAGTACAAATATCTGGCTTTGCAGCATTGATAGGTTAGATTTGGGCATCCTTTTTAAGTACACTGTTCAAAAAAGCGTGAGCTCATTTTTTAGGAATAAAGTGCACAGTTTAAAGACAAAAACTAGGTGTGAAAACAGACCCCCTTTTGGGCAGTTTTTAAGGAGATTTAAAAAATAAAAACCTACATGGGAAACTGCCCGTTCAAAGCCCATCACCCATCAAAAACTCCCCAAATAATTTTCTTTTACAAACGGCCTTTACCTTCCTAATGCCAAACGTCATTAAAAGCCTAACATTGTAAGAACATTGTTAATAACAAGTCATTTTAAGCCCCGGTCCCACGAAAACAGCTGAAACATTCCCCCCTTTACTTTTTATTTTCCATCCCAATGCCAAACCTCGCTGTCAAATCCGCCAGCTGTTCCCTGTTCCAGAGAAATAGCCCTGTTATTTTTGCGGGTCCTCCTAAATATGGCTGCTATTGTAAACACCCTCTATCTGAGCTCAGCGTTGGGATCTCTGCAGCATTCTTACCTCATATAGGGCTGATCCCTTAACGAGAGCAGCGCGTGATGTGTATTTTGTATGGGGTTTATCATTGGGATTTTTGGAGTTCAGCCGTTGGTGCTAAATGAGAGAACCTAGTAAATCTCCTGTACTACAAGACGGGCCTCAAAATAGTTTTTAACATGTGTTTTTACTCCAAGTCCTGTTTTATCCAAACTTAAAAATCCCTAAATCCCTTCACATTTCTAGGGACAGAGCTGACGTTTAATTACAACCTGGACTGCCTGGGAAACGGTCGAACGGAGTGTCACTGCGGGGCGGATAACTGCAGTGGGTTTTTAGGGGTACGGCCAAAGGTAAGTGAAGGGGCCTTCCTATTTCCGGGAACCATTTAACCGTGTGTGAGAGTGAATAGATAGCTTGTATTTATACAACGCCTTTCACAATCTTTATTTATTTATTTGTAAACTGAAATTTGAATTCCTACATGAAACGCACATAGATACATAGCACATACGTTTCTACATTTGATGGAGGCACAGGCCCACACGGAGACACAGGCCCACACGGAGGCACAGGCCCACACGGAGACACAGGCCTGTCCTCCATATTCACGGGGTGAGCCAAGGATTTATACAATGGCAACATTATGCTCTGTTGATTATCTTTCATCTGTACTGCATTTCATGCATGATGATATCCGGTTAACCTTTTGCAGCTACTGACATTGAGCACAGTTGCTAAGCCTCCTGTCTACAAACATGGCTACAACCTTCTCCATCAAGGATTTCTCTATTTTTGTCCCATTTAGTTTGTTGGTAGCATGATTATTCTTGCTTCCCAAATGGATAATCTTTACTGTGTCCTGTGATGCTCGTTCTTATCAGATAATTATTATTCAAATCCGAAAAATAGATATCACTGAAGAGGTTAAATAAGGATTGTAAAAATGTGATACTTTTCAAAACAATTTTAAAATACCTATAGCTATCTGATTATTAACCTGCATTTACCTTACTAAGCATATCTCAGTCATCAGGTCCTTTTGGTCCTTCTTGAGACTACCCCTTTTACCCATTAAACATATCATGGTCAATAGATTGTTTTGGTCCTATATGTGACCAACCCTGTCAGTTTTGGGGGGAAAAACAAGAATAGCAGAAAGGTGTTGTGTGGCTGAGTGCTGCCTTGTTGTTCAGTGCATGTGGTTCAATGAGACCCAGCTCTGCAGGTACCTCTGTGTGATCTGTTTTTTTATGTCCCTGCAGTCAGCGTGTGCGACAGCCACAGAGGAGAAGGCCAAAAACGCTCGAATGAAGGCAAAGAAACGGAAAATCAAGACCGAGCAGAAACAAATGCACGAGGATTTCTGCTTCCGCTGTGGGGACGGAGGGGAGCTGGTGATGTGCGATAAGAAGGACTGTCCAAAAGCTTATCACCTCCTCTGCCTTAACCTGACGCAGCCGCCATATGGTAAAAACAAGAACCATCCTCACGTCTCGCGCAGACTCCCCCCATTCATCCATCCTCACGTCTCGCGCAGACTCCCCCCATTCATCCATCCTCACGTCTCGCGCAGACTCCCCCCATTCATCCATCCTCACGTCTCGCGCAGACTCCCCCCATTCATCCATCCTCACGTCTCGCGCAGACTCCCCCCATTCATCCATCCTCACGTCTCGCGCAGACTCCCCCCATTCATCCATCCTCACGTCTCGCGCAGACTCCCCCCATTCATCCATCCTCACGTCTCGCGCAGACTCCCCCCATTCATCCATCCTCACGTCTCGCGCAGACTCCCCCCATTCATCCATCCTCAGGTCTCGCGCAGACTCCCCCCATTCATCCATCCTCACGTCTCGCGCAGACTCCTCCCCCCATTCATCCATCCTCACGTCTCGCGCAGACTCCTCCCCCCATTCATCCATCCTCACGTCTCGCGCTAGCTCCCCCCCATTCATCCATCCTCACGTCTCATGCAGACTCCCCCCCATTCATTCATCCTCACGCCTCGCGCAGACTCCCCCCATTCATCCATCCTCACGTCTCGCGCATACTCCCCCCCCATTCATCCATCCTCACATCTCTCGCAGACTCCCCCCATTCATCCATCCTCGCGTCTCGCGCAAGCTCCCCCCCCCATTCATCCATCCTCACGTCTCACGCAGACTCCCCCCCATTCATCCATCCTCACGTCTCGTGCAAACTCCCCCCATTCATCCATCCTCACGTCTCGTGCAAGCTCCCCCCATTCATCCATCCTCACGTCTCACGCAGACTCCCCCCCCATTCATCCATCCTCACGTCTCGCGCAGACTCCCCCCCCATTCATCCATCCTCACGTCTCGTGCAAACTCCCCCCATTCATCCATCCTCACGTCTCGCGCAGACTCCCCCCATTCATCCATCCTCACGTCTCGCGCAGACTCCCCCCCCATTCATTCATCCTCTCGTCTCGCGCAGACTCCCCCCATTCAGCCATCCTCACGTCTCGCGCAGACTCCCCCCATTCATCCATCCTCACGTCTCGCGCAGACTCCCCCCATTCAGCCATCCTCACGTCTCACACAGGCTCCCCCCATTCATCCATCCTCACGTCTCGTGCAAGCTCCCCCCATTCATCCATCCTCACGTCTCGCGCAGACTCCCCCCATTCAGCCATCCTCACGTCTCACACAGGCTCCCCCCATTCATCCATCCTCACGTCTCACGCAGACTCCCCCCCATTCATCCATCCTCACGTCTCACGCAGACTCCCCCCCCATTCATTCATCCTCACGTCTCGCGCAGACTCCCCCCCCATTCATTCATCCTCACGTCTCGCGCAGACTCCCCCCATTCATCCATCCTCACGTCTCACGCAGACTCCCCCCCATTCATTCATCCTCACGTCTCGCGCACGACTCACCCCCATTCATCCATCCTCTAGTCTCACGCAGACTCCCCCCATTCATCCATCCTCTAGTCTCACGCAGACTCCCCCCATTCATCCATCCTCTAGTCTCACGCAGACTCCCCCCCATTCATTCATCCTCTCGTCTCACGCAGACTCCCCCCCTTTCATCCATCTCCACGTCTCACGCATACTCCCCCCCCATTCATCCATCTCCACGTCTCACGCATACTCCCCCCCCATTCATCCATCTCCACGTCTCACGCATACTCCCCCCCCATTCATCCATCTCCACGTCTCACGCATACTCCCCCCCATTCATCCATCTCCACGTCTCACGCACTCCTCCATTCATCTATCTCAACGTAAAACGCAGGCTCCTCCAATTCATCTGCACGTATCGTGCAGGCTCCCCGTATCCATCCGCACATCTTACGCAGGCTCCCTCCATCCATCCAAACATCCGCATGTAAACTTTTTTTTTAAAGCCTGGACACTAGGCCCCTTAAAGCCGTTGGCCCTGGTGCCTTGAACTGACTATAGTTCCTGTGTGTGTAACACACACCCTTCCATGAGTCTTGTGTATGCTCTCTCCATCAATTTGTGATCTTGTAAGGCCAGAGGGGCAAACATAGTATCTCTGTGAGCAAGAGCAGGGGTAGAGCGTGAGATCAGAGCTGGGATAGGAGTGGGAGAAAGGAAACGGCCTGGAGCAGATTGTAGATCAAATATGCATAGAGTTAGAAAACGTGTTTAGCAAGCGATTAGAGCTGGGGCCGGATAGAAAGGAAACCACACTGACCCAAGGGGAAGACAGGAGAAGGGTTATTTGCTAGCGCATGGATTTTCAAGCACTGTTTACCTGTCTCTCCTCTGTCCTCCAGGGAAGTGGGACTGCCCGTGGCACCAGTGTGACGTCTGCGGAGCTTCCTCCTCCGTCTTCTGCGACTTCTGCCCGGCCTCCTTCTGCACAGAGCACGAGATAGGAGCCCTGACCACCTCAGCCCTGGAAAGCAAACTCTGTTGCTCGGCACACAACCCCAAACTCCCTCTGGCCCCCGGTGATTGGAACAAGATCAAATGCAAAACCGAGCCCAAGGACTCCTCGTGCCCCCTGGAATTTTAAAAGGGTGAAACACTTAAAAGGAGAAAATGAACGCTAACGGTACAGCGTCGATTTTTCTCCTCTGTTCTCGCGGGTCTCATAACGCGCACACCGTATTTTTAATGTACGCAGCAGGATCGGATCCTACACATCCCTTCTGTGTCTTTGTCGTTCTTGGCCTCCCTCTTATTTTCATTTATGGTGAAATCTGTCTCCTCTTTCTTTTCCAAGGTTGTGGTAAGCAGATGTCGTATTTATTCTATTTATTATATATATTTTTTTTTTTATCATTTTTTTTTTTCTTCTGGATTATATAAAGTATCTGGCGCGGGTAACCAGCTTTCACGGATCAAGTATTGCCGAAAGGACATGGTGACATTTGGTAATTCCCTGTGTGTGTCTCTAATGTTATTCACAAAAGGATGTACAGTGATATTCAGCTGTCACCTTTTCCTTAAATCACTTCCAAAGTATTCCCGAAGAGACTTGCAGTGGAATTACACCACTTATCCTGGTGTCACTTCTAGAGCATTTATTGAAGGACGTGTATTCTAGAGTTCAAGAAACGTCCAGTGAAATTACAACCATTTATTCATATGATGCTCCTCGTCTAGAAACTGAACAAACGTATGGTAGCGTCCTAGCCTGGTGTCACATCTAGAGTATTTGTTCAAGAACATACAGTGAAATTACAGCTCCCAATGACTGTGACTCTCGTAGAGAACCTGAGAAGACGCACCGTGAAAGGTGACCACCTCCTGTCACTTACAGAATATTCGGGAAAGGACATCAAGTACAATTGCAGCTTCTCCTGCTCTCTGCGCCATACAAAAGGATGTCACATAAAAGACTAATGCCACTCGTCGCTCCTCTAGAGAATTCATGAATGGCGATTAAGGGAGCTTCAACTGCCTCCTATCTCCGCTTCACAAAACGTCAGTGACACGTCCACACTTTCATATCCACCAGACCTTTTTCTAGAGAATGTAGTCATACAGTGACGATGCCGCCCCCTATCCCCCTGTGTTACTCTTTTAGAGAGAATAGACATTGAAATTTGCCAGCCACTGACTCCTGTTACTTTTCTAGAGTCTATACAACAGTAAATTAAGGGAAATATGATGGCCTCCTCCCAGTGTCTTCTTCTAGATTACTCCCGAAACACGTATAGTTAGATTCAGCAGACAGCTCCTCTGTCTTTTCTGTTTGCGAAAGGGATAGTCTGCAAAATAGCCTGCCACCCGTGTGTCACTCCTCTAGAGAGATCGAGGAAAGACATCCAGTGAATTTGGGCAGTCTCCTCCTAGCCCCTGTTTCACCTGTTCCCAAAGCTTCTGTTTTTTCACTCTCCCATGCTACCCTGCACTTTCGCTTCAATAATGACATAGAAGTATTTCTCACAATGCCATTCGTTATCTCGGAGGGCAGTGGGAGAGAAGAACAAAACGAATCGGTCCCACGTAAGCTCAAAGTGGCCCAATGACAGCGACCTGTTGTGTCACAGTCAGTCCCACGTAGGACCATCTGGCAGTGAAGAGGTTACACCATTAAATGTATCACTACCATCAGCTCAAACTTAACGGTGGGACGATACCTTTAAACAGTGCGAGTTGCACAAGCACTTACTGACACACCGTGTCAGTTCTTATTCTGTAGGCAAGCTGTCGTAAACGAATATATTGCAGGCACTTAGCAGCTGGCCGACCGTTATTGTTTTGCGGTGTCAACCATGTGTGAATGTGGGTTCCTTAAATATGGCGTAAGCATTTAACAAACCAGACAGGAGAGCTTTCATATGGCCGAGTGTTTTCTCGGCAGCAAACCTGTGCGAAGCACTTCCAGAAACTAGAAAGGGTTCATTGCAGCGGAGAGAGGGGGCAAATCCTGAATTCCTATGATAGGATTTCTATTGCTGTAAGATTCCTATATTCTGGAAAGACCAGTAAAAATATCCCCCTTTTTACTATATGATCTGTGTTCGTGGGGAACAAGCCCTAACCCCCCCCCCCCCCCCCCCCCCATAGAATTCCTATCCATGGGCATATGTTTGTTTTTAGAAAACAATAGTTTCAAATTCTTGGATTCCTATAACTTGTTATTTTATTTTGAGAACTAATGGTAAAATAGTACTTTTTTATTTTTATTATTAATATATATATATATATATAATACATATATATATAATACATATATTTTATATATATATATATATATATATATATATATATATATATATATATATATATATATATATATATTTCCTATGAAGGGTCAGCTAATTTCAGGATTGCGCAATGGAAAATCTTACATGTTTTCATAGGATTCCAACCAATTTTGCCAGTGAATAAAGAAATAAGACTGCATGCGTCTAATTTGGACAATAAGAACCCGACAGCATTTATCCCAACTGCAGAATGCGGGATCTGCCCTTATAGTGCCAAACACACCAGCCTTTTAAATAACAGGGTTTATATGGGGGGACAAAATGATTATTTCGATTCACTTTTGTGTTTTCCCATTTATGTGCCAATTTAACGTTGTAAGAGATAATTGTAAAAATATTTGGTATAATCTGGTTATGGGTTTTCTTTTCATTATAATTTTTTTTTTTTTCTGATGTTTTGGCAGTGTTACGTTCTGTGTTTCCTGAATACTTTCATAAAAACCTGTATCCCTTTCGCCTATAAGAACCAGTAGCTGCTGCTATTCAAAAGCTACTGCCAATGTTTTAATCCTTTTATTGCCCGAGGCAGGACTTCTCCCAGTCCCACTTAACGATTGAAAAAGACATTTCTACCCCAATAGAAACGCCCCTTTTCACCCTTAATTCCAAACTTCACAGTCATATCCTCCAACGGTTTCCAATCCCAGAGATATATCCACATCAAATCATTTTTGCTGGGCCTCTTAAATATGGCCACCGTGGTAAATTCCCTTATTAACATCTAACTCGGCCCAGCGTTTGGAAACTCTGCAGCATTCTTGCCTCATTTAGGGCCGAGCCCTTAATTAGTAGTGTGTGCTGTATCTTCTATGGGGGTTGTCGCTGGTCTTTTGGGGATTTATTATTTGCGGTTAAACCTGAACACCTATTAAACATCTTGCATACATGAAACTCACTATGAAACCGACGCTATGGATGGTATAGAAAGGGTTAGGTGCGGTATGCTTTAATTTGAATAAAAATCCCATGTATATTACATGGGTCCACATATTTTCTTTTTGGTTATGCTTTTAAAATGGCCGTCCCTTCCTGCTTTATTAAAATCTCGGCCCTGATCTCTGCGGCTTTAAAATCTCTGCAGCGATCTCTGTTGGGTAACAGCCCCTAACAAATACCATTTGGTCCCCACGCTGAGGTTACCACCCAGATCAGTCCCGCAGCGTATGTTATTGCATTTGCAAGAAGGACTCCGTCATGTAACTGCTTCTGCATTGTTTGTGATTGGTATCGGACTGTAATACGAGTCGATGAGCGCTGCAGTTTTAAGGTCGTCATTACCCTGATGGAGCCTGCTGCAGTTTCATGAATAACCCCCTTATGGGCTTATTGTAGATCAGATGAAAACGGCCCCATCGACCACTTCGGCTAATTATAGAATAAGCGCCTTAGTCATCCTGACACAGAAAATCTCTTGCTCTCCCATCTCTCTCCCTTCCTCTCTCCTCCACACTCAAATATACAGATACATAAATATAACACACATATACAGTATAAAGAGATATATAAAAAATATCTGTCTATATAGATGTGTGTGTATATGTATATATATATATATATCTGTGTGTGTGTGTGTATATATATATGTATATATATATATGTGTGCATTAATGTTTGTGTCTATATATATTAAATGTGTGTAGAGATATATATATAAATATATATATACTGTTTACTTTCCCATCCTGATCCCACACTTTACTGTCAAACCCTCCAGTAGGTTTTTTTTTCTCCCAGAACAAACACTAAATTAATGCAATATTGTCCGGCACACCACTGGCCGCGCTTATAGTGCTGGTGATGCGACCGATGCCGTCACCCCTAGTCGAAAGTTATATTTTAGTTTTAAGCGACGTCGCTGGCGACAAGGCCAATGATGTCACGAAAGGGGGCGGGCTGCGGTTTCTGATTGGTTTAGAGACAGTCGCATGTGGCGACTGTCTCTAAAAAATCAAATTTACCCGGCTTCAAAATTTTTGGTCGCGACATGGCTCCGCCGGGTTTACCATAAGTGCTTGCGACGGAGCCCATGTATTTGTTTCGGAGCGGTGTCGCCATCGCACGGCACTGTAAGCGCAGCCTAATGCTTCATACCCCCAACTTACACCTCAGAGCAAGATCTCTGCAACCTCGAAATCGCAGCAGTACTTCTCCCTCTCTCAGGTACGAGTCCCTCAGAAAAGCAGCGTGCGCTGTGCTATTTCAGAGGGGGGCTTATTGGTCACTATTCAATCCTGAGTGCTTTCATTGTACTGTATTGCAAATCCTATAGCTGTTACAACGTGGGACTCGCGGATTAGACCAGAATTACTCAGTACAGTTATTTTAAAAAAACTGCAATGCAGGGCCCTCTGGCAGTAAAGAGGTTAATTAAGCGGTCAAAGGAACAATCCCTTAACCTCTTAACAATACTAATTAGTATTTTAATGGCCTGATTAACGCTAAGCATTATTCTTTAATTCCTTTTATTTTTTCCTCTATTGTACAAACAGGTTATAATGGTGCATTTCTGTTCAAAAACATATATTTTTCTATTTTTGCTTAATCTCTGGTGGTTTTCAATTACTTTGATGTCTTTTTTTTTTTTCTCATGTTCAAGTCTCTCTTCCTTCCCCTCCACCCCCACAAACCCTAACCATCACAGTCCAAAGCCTCCAGCAGCTATGGCTACCATTTTGACAGACTTCAAAAATTAAAAAATGGCCGCCACTCAACGCCCCGATTATTACGATCTTAAGAATCGTTACACCTGCAGGTAGAGTTTCCAAAGCTGTAGCACATTATCCTAAATGACAAGACGGAGAACAGACAATGTTATACACGGCTGAGTAATTACATTTTACGGCTGCTCCTAAGCTCTTCCCCCTCGCCCTAAAAAATACCCCGTTGTGAATTTCCCACCCACCCCTCATTGCCCCTCTCACCTTGCCAACACACAAGATTGCAAAAGACATTAGCCTTTATTGGAATGAACCAGATCACTTGAGTCTTTCAAAAGATGTGGTACCTCACCCTGCTGTTTAGGATTTGTAGGTCACTGATGTGCGTGATATTTTAACCCCATAAATTATCAAAGAAACTGGGTAGGTTTTATTATTTTTTTACATTTGTTTTTCTGTATTTTTGACTTGATGTTGGCGCATTCAAATTCAAAATATACAGTGTACGGGTGAGGTGGGATTGTAATTGACTGTTTTCTTGCAAACTGTAAATCATTTGCGCTTGTTTATGGCGTCAGTCCTACGTAGGATTCAAGTGAATTAATGACAGTGATATATTTATGGGGATAAATGTTGGTGGGCAATGCATCCTTTTTCATATATATATATATATATATATACGCAACATTTTATTTTTTAATTTGTTCTGGAAACTAGTAAATTGAGCTTTAGGAGATGTTATATTTCCCTTATTATTCTGCCTTTTGTATGTCTTAAAGGTTTAATCCCATACAAACATCAACTTTTTTTCACACGTCATATAAAAGGAAGGCTGATAACCAGAACAACCTTCAATTTCCCCCCTTAACCTCTCCAAATGTGCTTTATAAACCATGATAGTTGTGAGGGTTGGCTGTATCAGTGAGACTCTGCGGCTGGTATCTCCCCTCCCAGAATCCTTTGCTTGTCATCACTGTTTATTGGCACTCCCTCCCAAGTAATGGCAATGACTCAAACTGGGATCAATGCTTTATCTGCTTGTACCGGCCAAGGACCATTCCATCAACAAGTGAGCGTGCTTACATCTCTATACAATAATCCAGCCTTTTCAGCACAAAAATAGTTTTTAAGTGAAAAAATAAATAATATACCACCAAGTTTTAACTAATTAAAAGTATCCGTTATTAGTTCTACTTGGTCCCAAGTGGGACTGTCTCTTGATACTGTATATATATATAGAATATTATACTAGTTGTACTTTTAGAATGGCCTGTAATATTTTAGCTTATTACTGAATGTGTGTGCATATCATTAATTTTTTTGTACATTAAATGACTGCCTCTTTCTTTTTTTACTTTACAAGAAATGTTTCGGTTTTAAACGTGTGTTTTAGCCGTTCAGATAACAAAACAAAAAAAAAATCACCAAGGTTTTTTATGACATTCCGCTGATTTCCAAGTTTGCTCGTTGATCTCAATAAAAATTGTTCTGAATGTCACAATTCCTTTGAATATTCATTATTGTGTGTGTGTGCGTGTGCGTGCGTGTGTGTGTGTGTGTGTGTGTGTGGTCCTCGCTTTCCGACGTTACACTTCATGGCAAACAACCTATCCAACGCTTTATAATACTAATGGAGAGTTTTCCGACGCCAGAACAACCCAAATTAATCATTAACGGTCATATCTGGCTGCATACCGTCCGTGGGACAGTACAAAAAAGGACAGGCACTCCAATCTCATTTTTTTTTAAATTAATTATAAAAAATAATTATAATAGCTCAGTTTCGGCTCTAGATTGAGCTGAAACATTGAGCTATTAAAATGCACTTTTTTTTTATTATTATTTATTTTTTCTTTAAGATTATTTTACCTCCAAAAACACGTGGTTGTATCTTGTTTTCAAGTATGTCCTGGGTATAGAATATTTTCAAGACATTATACATTACATTTACAGATATGCTTATAATATGACAGCCGAGGTGGTGCAAGCTCTAAAACAGGTGGCTGTTTTGAGCCTCGGGCAAATTATTCCACAAATGAGATGCCCGGTAGGAGAGAGAAAAGCAATTGGATTCTTTATTGGACGTTTGAACCATAAGGAAGCGGACCTTGGATGATCAGTGCAGTTTACAGAAGGGGTGAGAATTGTAGGAGCAGCGGCTCAGTGAGTAAAGACACTGACTGGCACTGAGTTTGAAGCAGGGGACACGACAGTTAGACCTCACCGCTCATCTATTCAAATATCCGATTAATACAGACTGGTGCATACAGGTGTAGCACTGTTTCCTAACCCCCCCCCCCCCCCTTCCTTACCCAGTGGGAGATACATAGCCTATGCTACATAGTGTGTGGTGCAATACCTGTTAGGGTCAGGAGAGCTGAGTTGGATCTGCGATGTAGTGGATATCAGGACAGCCTTAGGTTCATTCTCTTGGTGTTCAGCGCCTGCAGCTGTAGTGGGTTCCTGGGTATCCAGAAGTCAGTCCCCACTATTGCATTCTCTCCCTCCTGCCCAAGGACTGATACTTAGACAGGAGTGTCATAACAAGGGTCTTTATTGTAAGGCAGGCATCCACTGCAGAGTCTCAGAGGTCCCAGACCTCTGGATGGTGATGGCCTCTGATCTTACAGGGCCTCTGTGGCTGAATCTGATGTTCCCTCAGTCCAAAGACTGAGGGTGAGCACGCTCATCCTGCCATAGAAGAGACTGACAGCTCTCTGTCTCCTCTCTCTCCCAGAGCAGGAGCAGGACTTACATAACAGGGGAAAAGACAGGTAGAAAGAGACATACCCTGCTACACAGGGAACACATATAACATGAGTTTGACCAGAGAAGGATGATAACGAAATCACCCCAAGATTCCTGTTTCCTGCACTCTGCCAAATATTGTATATTAACGTACGACTAAATACTGGCTTTTAATAGTATCTGCTGTCCTACTGCGTGGGGAGCATTCACTACAAGTCACTTATACCTATAGTACCACTTTATAATACGTACAACATTGGACTATTTAGTCGTATGTTAATATACAATATTTTGACAGAGTGCAGCAAACAGGAATCTTGGGGTGATTTCTTTGAATCAGGGAAACCTGGTTCAATTCCCGGCGTTGGCTCCTTGGGCAGGTCACTTTATCTCCCTGTGCCTCAGGCACCAAAAACATAGATTGTAAGCTCCACGGGGCAGGGACTGTGTCTGCAAAATGTCTCTGAAAAGCGCTACATAAAACTAGCAGCGTTATACAAGAATGGATGAGAAGGGCAGTGCACTGCCAAGGAAGCAGGAGGAGGCTCACTGTAGCATAAAAAACACTTTAATGTGTAAAAGGATCAAACATAGCCCCCCACAGCCCCACACCATGATAAAGGGCTTATAGCCTGAAACGCGTAGGTGTGTTACCTGCTGCTGCTGCTGTGGGGGGCTATGTTTGATCCTTTTACACATTAACGGGTTTTTTATGCTACCGTGAGCCGCCTCCTGCTTCCTTGGCAGTGCACTGCCGTTCTCATCCATTCCTGCTCAGTTCTGCCTGGTGGATTGCACGCTGCTGATTGCTGCTTTGGGACAGCTCCTATGGATCTTGGAAGTTCACAGTGAGTTGCATTTTTTCACTGTATGGGACAATTTATGTACTGCTTATTGGTGTTTTATGGCACTAGGTACTAGTCCCCTACCCCTATAAGGCTGTGTCCATAGAGGTTGGAGCAGTGCGGAACCGCGCTGAGGCTCGCCTGCTGAAGCCTGCGCGATTCTATGCACATGCAGGCGAGCCAGCGTGCGCGATAGGGGCGGGGGGAGGCGGGGCAGTGACGTCGCTGGGCCAATAGCCCGCGACGCACTGACGTCAACGTCACGGCGCCGACGTCACGCCGCCGTGACGTTGATGCTGCTGTGCTGTGATTGGATGTTTTCGGCCGACAGCGCACTGAAAAACAGCTTCGCCTGTCGGCTGAAAAATCCAACGCTTCAGCACGCCTGCGGACGCTCGCGTGAGCCCCCTCTCGTGGCATCCTCATTGAGGATGCCGGGGCTCAGCGCGGAGCGTCCGCACGGCTGAGCGCGGCCTGTCCTTCCATGGACGCAGCCTTAGGGTTATCATAATTTATAGAAGCATATTTGGAGTGGTCCCAGCGCTATTCTTATACATTTAAAGGCTGGCTTATTCGGAAGCACTGGTTTTCTACATCACAGCGCTATACAAGAACAAACGATTATTATTTTATTATTATTATTATTATTATTATTAATTAGTGCAGAGATCATGGTGACTAACTACATTGGCTTTCCACTTTCCGTTCCCCCTGCAGCCACCAGATGGCAGCATACTTTCTCCCACCTCGGGTCCTGTAGCAGCAGGTCCCTTCTTGCCGCCCCAGCCTCTCCTCTCTCCTTGTGTCGACTGCTCCTATATAAGAAGCAGCTGGAGACTTGGAAGTGTAGAGAGCAGTGGCTGTGCCACGTGTGCACAGGTGAGTGGGCGGGGCTGTGACGTCACGGAGCGGAGGAGCAGGCTCTGACAGGTCTGCTGGGGCATAGTTGTGATGGAACAGTGCAGCATGTTCATTGTCTGGGTATAGCGGTCTGTGGCCTCATTATACAGAGCATCATGTTTGTTATTAGTGTGCAGAAGTGTATGGAGATCCTCAGCAGAATTATACAGTGCAGCATGTTCATTATCAGGGAGTGGTGGAAGTGTATAGAGATACTTGGCATCATTATACAATGCAGTGCAGCATGCACATTATCAGGGGGTTGGAAGTGTGTTAGAGAGACTCGTAGTCATTGTTATGGCAAGGTTTTCAGAAGGAAAACACAGGGTGTTTCACTACTTTCCTTTAATGACAAAACTGTCATCTAGAAAAAATATATAATCTTTAGTTTCATTCCCAACTCGTTAAAACCTTTAAATACCGTTAAAAAAAAAGAATTCAATCATATAAGTAATAACCATATGCTTTAAATAGCTTATTTCAATTATTTATAGGTGCCTAATCCATAATACAGGGTGTTACTATTAATAAGTATAATGTATCGGCTTGAACTTTACACAATATTCCTATTGGGATCTACTCTGCACAGTAAAATATATATTACCAAAATGTGTTTATTTTGATCAATCTTATTTAATTGCTGATATTTTATGGTGATTAAAGATAAGTAAATGATGGAATACTAGTAGCAATAGTAATAATATAAATAGTTTTAATATAAATTAGTTGACAAAATAAAAATCAGTAATGCAAGCAGACTATCGTGTGTGTGTGTTTTAAGAGTATGCATCATAAACAATAGTAAAACATGCTAAATACTTCACCGCCCTGTTAAAGGTCCCATAAGCATAGAGGAACATAACGTTGCTTTTCTTTTGGACTATAAAATATACGCTTTGATCATCTATTTTGCTGTGCTGTGTCTTTCATTGGAGTTTGTGTGTAAGACCGCGCTTACAGTGCACGCAACGTCGCCACCCGCGAAAGTTATAATTTAGCTGCTGGCGACCTGGCCATTGATTGGTTCAGAGGCTGTCACATGTGGCGACAGCCTCTGAAAAATCACATTTTATCGGCTTCCAAATTTTTGGTCGCATCGCGCTTACTATAAGCGCTTGCAACGGCGGCAATGCTTTTGTTTTCAGGCGACGTCGCCGGCTCTATAAGCGCAGCCTAGGGTGTTAACATGTTCAACAGCGTAGTACAATAACAAGTAACTTAAATGTATGTACAGTAACCGGTGAGGCCAGGCGTTCCGCGCTTGACGTACATATTCAGTGTATGCCTCTTCTCACAAACCTTGAACATTCTGTAGGGCCGGATCTCCAAACCAAGATGGACAAGAGGTTCCTGGAAGGTTTTGCTGCAGAGTTTTTCATCCGGCTTCTGCTTTTTGGAATATTCCTGTGAGTAACGATATATGGAAGCTCCATATTTACAAGCCCCCGCAAAAACTATGCGCCATTGGTAGCTTTGTGGTTGTTCTCAGAGCCCCTAATACATAGCTGGCCCCTCTAGCACTGAATGGGATTGCTATACTTTGGGGTGAAACTTTTTTTATGCAAGGCAGTTATAGGATTATCTGGGCATATGCCCGGCCCATTGTACTGATGCTTTGTGTTTGTGACGTGTGAAATCTACCTAAATCCCCACTTCCACTGATTTGGATTTGCAATCAAGTAAACGCCCTCAAACATGCAACACCTCCACCATCTGTAATGTCGGAATCATACTAGATGACGGTTAATAGGTTTTCAAACTTGGCCCTAAATGCCGAACCTCAAATTAAGCGACGAACCCCACAGAATATATGCTTCTTTTGTAAGGGGTCAGCCCTAAATGAGGTAAGAATGCTGGGCGGAGTCATAACGTGTTTCTTGCGGGAATTCACATCAGCGGACATATTTAAAGAAGACCAGCAAAAATGATTTGTGTATATTTCTTTGTGTGGTTGCGTAGCCCTCTTGGGATTCAGAGTTTGGGGAACTGAAGGGAGTTTTTAGAGGGGTCATGGTTGTGCTGTTTTTGAGGGACTGAGATTTAAATGACTTGATCCTCCAATCTCTCCTCTTGTCCGTAGGGTGACTGAAATGATGCCTCCTTTCCAGCGAGTGATTCAGCCGGAGGAGATGTGGCTTTATAGGAACCCGCACGTGACATCCGATCTGGTCCCGACTAACACCATGTTTGTAAGTAACCACTTGTGATTTATCCAAGCCCCTTGGTAGCCAGAGTGGCCCGCAGCGCATGGGGGATCTGAGGGAGAGGATGGTGATGGGGGTAAGGGGAGGATACGCAAGACTTTCACCTAGCCCCAGGATAGAATTAATGCGCAGAATTGAGGCAGTTCCTATAGGGAGATGACTCTCTAAGGAGGGGGCAGGCTTATGTAAGATGGTCCTTTGGGAGTATTGGGTGCATGGAACTAGCCTCCCAGCAGAGGTGCTAACGTAATAACCACGCTCAGGAAAGTAGTAGCTTAGTGGTAAATAATATATATTTCTCTATCGTCCTTCCCACGGTAGTACACACAATGGGGGGGGTTAAGCCTCTCCTACCTATATGGTAGTACTGCCTTTGCCGAAGCGATTAAAAGGCTCCTCCCACCAGCGCTCCCCAGCTGTGTTTTTCCCACCTGTGTGTGTAGATGTTTCTCTCACACAGGGAGAAATCAAGAACACATTCATTAGGCGTTATAAGTTCCATGTGAACGCATTCATTAGGCGTTATAAGTTCCATGTGAACACATTCATTAGGCGTTATAAGTTACATGCGAACGCATTCATTAGGCGTTATAAGTTACATATGAACGCATTCATTAGGCGTTATAAGTTACATGTGAACGCATTCATTAGGCGTTATAAGTTACATGTGAACACATTCATTAGGGGTTATAAGTTACATATGAATGCATTCATTAGGCGTTATAAGTTACATATGAACACATTCATTAGGTGTTATAAGTTACATGTGAACACATTCATTAGGGGTTATAAGTTACATATGAATGCATTCATTAGGCGTTATAAGTTACATGTGAACGCTTTCATTAGGTGTTATAAGTTACATGTGAACGCATTCATTAGGCGTTATAAGTTACATGTGAACGCATTTATTAGGCGTTATAAGTTACATGCGAACGCATTCATTAGGCGTTATAAGTTACATGCGAACGCATTCATTAGGCGTTATAAGTTACATGCGAACGCATTCATTAGGCGTTATAAGTTACATGCGAACGCATTCATTAGGCGTTATAAGTTACATGTGTCGGCCTCGGAGGAGCCTGGATTTGGAAGAAAGGTTTTACAAGACGCCAGACTTCCCACCCTTAATTGGGATTGCTTGAGTTTAGTACATGGGATTGCTTGAGTTTAGTACATCCCCAGCGAGTGCACTGTTATGGGAGACACGTATACATTCCTCACCATTATTTATGTTTCTCTGAGCCCCTCCCATCACAGTACACAAACTTTTCCCGTCCCCAAGAGCTCTTTATGAATATTATTTGTGCCCTATGGGATAATGGCGTTTGAGGAAGGACTATGCAGCTTGGCTAGATGTGTGACCGAGGATCTGAGGGGGGGGGGGGAGCCTTTTTGAACGCAAAGGCGGCTCCTACTGTACAGGAGGAGGGGTATAATCCCCATTGTGTGTACTCATGGAAGGATTCGGAGAAAGATAAAGAACGCTTAAAATGAATACCTATATCACTGCCTTTGAAGTGGGTGACCCTAGTTTCGAATCCCAGTGTCATCTACTTCTCCCTGTAACCTTGAGTAGGTCACTTTATATCCCTGTGCCTCAGGTATTAGATTGTCAGCTCTTCGAAATAGGGACTCGTAAAAACTCCATGTACAGTACAGCACTGCAGGCCTTGTGGTTGCTATGAGGGTTAGACCAATGGCTATTCGAGCACAGCCTCCCAGTGCGCATGGCAGAGTGGGGGCCTGTGTTGTCAAACTGACTTTAAATAATGATGTCAAAAATACTTCTAGGTATTCAATTTGAGTAAAAAGTGCATCAGTCACTCAGATGTGACCCCTTAAACATGTCACTGCCGTTAGTACACTTTAGTCCTAGGAGGGACTGACCCCTTAAACATGTCACTGCCGTTAGTACACTTTGGTCCTAGGAGGGACTGACCCCTTAAACATGTCACTGCCGTTAGTACACTTTAGTCCTAGGAGGGACTGACCCCTTAAACATGTCACTGCCATTAGTACACTTTAGTCCTAGGAGGGACTGACCCCTTAAACATGTCACTGCCGTTAGTACACTTTAGTCCTAGGAGGGACTGACCCCTTAAACATGTCACTGCCATTAGTACACTTTGGTCCTAGGAGGGACTGACCCCTTAAACATGTCACTGCCATTAGTACACTTTGGTCCTAGGAGGGACTGACCCCTTAAACATGTCACTGCCATTAGTACACTTTGGTCCTAGGAGGGACTGACCCCTTAAACATGTCACTGCCGTTAGTACAATTTAGTCCTAGGAGGGACTGACCCCTTAAACATGTCACTGCCATTAGTACACTTTGGTCCTAGGAGGGACTGACCCCTTAAACATGTCACTGCCGTTAGTACACAAGCAGAATTAGACTGAAGGAGTATCTCGGTGGTAATGTCGATTCATTTGAGACGGCTGAATCTCTGTGTCCGCTCCTTGGGAAAGTCGCTTTACCTCCCTGTGCCTCAGGCACCATATTCCGTGCAGGGACTCATTGTGCCTGCAAAATAGTATGTACAGCACTGCGTACACTGTCCGTGCTCTATAACAATCCATTATCACATGGAATTACATCTAGCGGTGTTCATTAAATACATCCGGCACTAAAAGGCTTAACAAGGCAGGCCCTCCTAGGGCCAACGTGACTTCGGGACGGGGACCTGGTTTATGCGCGGAATGCTGCAGGTTGACACCTTTAAAAAAAAAAATAACAAAAAACAATTGTAAAAGTATTTTTAAATAATGTTTTTAACCTGTAATATTTCTAGGGTTAAAAAAAAACAAAAGAAGAAAAAAAAATGGCAAAGCTTTTGTTTTGCTTTTTCTTTTTTGTTTTGCTTTTTTGACATAGGCTACAGATGGGTAAAACCCTTCCTGCCCCCGGCCTGGGGGTATCACACAGCTTCATAACTGCCCCTCTCTGTCTCCCAGCTCATCTCATTCCTGCCCCCGGCCTGGGGGTATCACACAGCTTCATAACTGCCCCTCTCTGTCTCCCAGCTCATCTCATTCCTGCCCCCGGCCTGGGGGTATCACACAGCTTCATAACTGCCCCTCTCTGTCTCCCAGCTCATCTCATTCCTGCCCCCGGCCTGGGGGTATCACACAGCTTCATAACTGCCCCTCTCTGTCTCCCAGCTCATCTCATTCCTGCCCCCGGCCTGGGGGTATCACACAGCTTCATAACTGCCCCTCTCTGTCTCCCAGCTCATCTCATTCCTGCCCCCGGCCTGGGGGTATCACACAGCTTCATAACTGCCCCCCCTCTGTCTCTCTCCCAGCTCATCTCATTCCTGTCCCCTCTCCTGGTGGTGGCGCTGGCGCGGTTTTGCCAGCGAGCAGATCGCTCCGATACACGGGAAGCCGGACTTGGTAATACTCCTCCTGTGACCCTATACACACGCCACAAACTCCACATAAATAGGATCTGTACTAAAATATAAGGGCTCGGCCGTGTAACCTCTTCTCTTCCATCTGTAATGTCTGTTTTACAGTATAGGATGTTTGATGTAGCCCTAAAAAGCACAGTACCCCCCCCCCCCCCCCCCATCCCCTGCAGAATATACAGCACACGCTGCTCTCATTAGGGGCTCGTTTAGGGGATTAGAAAACGCTGGAACATTTGGCTGTAAAGTTTGGGAGCAATTCTATGAAGCAATAGGAGTTGTTAAATGGAGCGAGTATACGGAGCAATAGGAGTTATAGGGAGAGATTATATGGAGTTATAGGGAGGGGTTATATGGAGTTATAGGGAGGGGTTATATGGAGTTATAGGGAGGGGTTATATGGCACAATAGGGGATGTTCTAGGCAGGGGTTATAGGGAGAGATTATATGGCGTGATAGGTTATAGGGAGGGGTTATATGGAGCAATAGGAGGAGTTATAGGGAGGGTTACATGGAGCAATAGGAGGAGCAATAAGAGGCGTTATATGGAGGGTTACATGGAGCAATAGGAGGAGTTATAGGGAGGGGTTATATGGAGCAATAGGAGGAGTTATAAGGATAGGTATGGTGCAATAGGAGGTTATAGGGAGGGGTTATATGCGTAATAGGAGGTTATAGGGAGGGGTTATATGGAGCAATAAGAGGCATTCTTTATTATCGTTGCTATGTGGACTGACTCTCGCTCTCTCCAGCCGCCAGTCTCTCTCTTGCCCTGAATGGCATCTTCACCAACACAGTGAAACTGATTGTCGGAAGGTAGGCGGAACCAACCAGTGTATCCATGGCAACTTTGCTCAAACCTGGCAGAGGAGCTGTCAATGAGTTGTTAATCCCTCTAACAGCGAATGGGGTTAAAGGCACTGTCCTCACAGGAGCAGAGCCTTCTGATTGGTTATGGCTGCTGTCATGCATGCTGTACCCGCCCCTTCAGCTCTTGGAACAGTTCATTCACCCACAATAAAAGGGGGCGCTCGGGTCACATAATGCCAACGTGAGACGCTTTCATCCTATGAGAGGGACCACTGACCCTATTCATCTATAGAAATGCTGTGAGTGACCCTCTTATCCCAGAAATCAGGTGCCACTGACCCTATTAATCTCTAGGCATTCCTTGCCTGAAATGCCCTCTTGTAACAGGGAAATGACACTGACCGTAATATATCATTGGCATTACATGTAGGAACCCCCCTCTTATTGCCACAATTCCCCTTTGTAATACCGCCCATGTACCCCTCTTACTTGCAGGGTTGTTCCTCTTGCTCTAATGCCTCGCAGGGTTGCTTTCTGCTCTCTCCTGACTTGCGGGGAGCCTTTCTCTCGCTTTCCCGGCTCACAGGGGTGCTCTCTTTCCTATCTTCCCCTCTCTCGCGCTCCTGGGAATGCTCTCTCCCCCCCCCCCTCCCTATTCCCTCCCCCCCCTTTTTGCTTTCCTGGCTCGCCGAGACGCTCTCTTCTCCTCTCTCTCACACGCGGGGAGCCTCTCTTCTCCTCTCTCTCACACGCGGGGAGCCTCTCTTCTCCTCTCTCTCACACGCGGGGAGCCTCTCTTCTCCTCTCTCTCACACGCGGGGAGCCTCTCTTCTCCTCTCTCTCACACGCGGGGAGCCTCTCTTCTCCTCTCTCTCACACGAGGGGAGGCTCTCTTCCCCTCTCTCGCGGGGACGCTCTCTTCTCACTCTCTCGCAGGGACGCTCTCTTTTCACTCTCTCGCGGCGACGCTCTCTTTTCACTCTCTCGCGGCGACGCTCTCTTTTCACTCTCTGGGTCTGCTCTCGTTTTGCTCTTTTGGCTCACACGGGTGCTCTCGCAGGGATGCTCTCCTCTCTCTCTCTCTCGCTTCTGTTCCAGGCCTCGACCAGACTTCTTGTTCCGCTGTTTCCCAGATGGACGGGAGTCTCCAGGGCTCGAGTGTACGGGGGACCCGGAGCTGGTGATCGAGGGCAGAAAGAGCTTCCCTAGTGGCCACGCCTCATGTGAGGAACTTCACAGCAAACGCCCACCTTCCCTCTGACCTTCCCGCTACCACTTTATTCCCCTGTGTTTTCCTCCTTATTCTTTCTCCTTCTCTTCCCTTTGTTCCTGTCCCCCCTTTTCCTTTTTGCTCTCGCTCACTCTTATCTTTTCTCAAGTTAACTTCGCAGCTCTCCCTTCCTCACGCCCCTCCTTTCGCCCCTTACTAATAGAAGGCGTTTGTGTGGCGGTTCCCTTGCTGCACTTGCAGTGTGTGCGCAGAAATGAAGGGGCATGGTCTCTATGGGGGCTGTGTCCCATTGGGGGGTAGTTTCTCCCCTGTCCGTCCTCACTCTTTCTCTCTCCTGCAGTCGCCTTCGCAGGACTGGGGTTCACGGCACTGTATGTCGCTGGGAAACTGTGCTGCTTCTCTGCATGCGGCCGCGGTCGCTCGTGGAGACTCTGCACCTCCCTGGCCCCCCTGCTCTGCGCTGTGTCCATCGCTCTCTCCCGTACCTGTGACTACAAGCATCACTGGCAGGGTGAGTGACCCACAAGCCCCTGACATGTCACAGAAATGACATTACTTTGCTCCTATGTGGGACTCGCCGAAACCTATGCCCCACGCCACTTTGGTCTTACACGGACCCTTTCAGTGTCGGGAAAACCAGCGGCACCCGAGTGGAACCAGTCTTCTGACTATCAACCACGTTACTGGTTGGTGTAGTGATCATGTGGCGTAGGCAGCCCCCCCAGGACGTAAAAGGGATTGGAGGATACCCCATTTCCCGCTAGAAAAGGAGCCTTTATAGCATGACATACCCTGTACCCCATAGGACCTCTCAATTGAATAGTGCTGGCCCTTATTACGTTCACGGTACTTCTGCGGGGCATTCAAAGGGTTAACCCATGAAAAATATAACATTTAACACCTTCCCGCTAGCCTGGTAAACACGACACTGAAGGCGCTGCATGGCTGAGTGCTTTCTGCTTACCCTCTGGTTTGCTCCTCTCTTCCAGACGTGGTGGTCGGATCCTTGATAGGATTTTTCTGTGCTTGCCTGTGCTACAGACAGTATTACCCGCCCCTAACAGACCGTGACTGTCACCAGCCGTATAGAAATAAGGGCCACATACCCGGGGCACAGGAGAGGAAGCTGGGGACTGCGGCATACAGCCTGGATGTGTAACTACCCACTGAAGGGGTGAGGTACTGGGGGGCCTGCAGTGACATTCCCCAACAAGAACTCTAAGCCCCTTTTACTGCCCCGCATCCTCGGGGGGTTTGTTTGTTTTTGTTGCATAGTGACAATTCGGCTGTCCTGGAATAGGTTGCTGGCTCAGCCCTTTGCTGCACATGCTGTTTAATACATTTCAAGAGAAATCCCTGTGACAGGGGAGCGGGCCACGTTTTTATAACAGGGTATAGATACAGTATTTGAACTGTTCATCGTTTTTTTAAAAGCCTTTGTGGATAAGACTAATTTGCATAATTAAATGGTCATTACATTAAATTAGTGCGGACGTTCCAGTGTGGCCTCCTGACTGCAGATTATCAGGGACAGGATCAGACAGTCCTAGGTTTATATCTAATGTAGGGTATTTTGTATTATAAAAACACATTTACAAACCTATCAATACATTAGAAACAGACTTAAGATGTAAAATTGTATATTTTAATTTGTTATTTACACTATATACAGAAAACAGCAAACATTTACTTCTTTCGGAACACCCTCACCTCTACTCTCCCCGGACTTTATATCCCACCTCTCTCCCTCTGCCTTATGTGCGTTACCTGCTCCATAACCTGTTCAACTGCACAGGTTACCGGCACCAGAACCCGTTCTGCGGAGAGAAGACTGCGGGTGATCCACAACCTGTACATAACCAGCCCATCAATTAACATCACTGTGCTCTCACTGTAACCCCTCAAGTGATCCCTAAATAAGCCATACACTTTCACAATACGTTTGGCCCTTTAAATCTGGCATCTGTAATGGGACGGCCATGCCTTCCCACATCTCCACTGCATAGGGACACTGCAGGAGGAGGTGCTCCATCGTCTCCAAGATCCCAACATAGGAATTCCTGGGGCCGTTACTGTCATCAATGTTTTTATATGCGAGGTTTGCATTATGCACAAACGCCCATAGTAGGCCAACCAGAGAGTATCCTGAATCCAAAAAGGGAGGCCCTGCGCTCCCTTCCCAAGGGGCCACGCAAGGCCTCTACAACTCAACTTACCGAGATTCAGAGGCTTGGTGTGGCGCGGCATCAAATGACGCTGCGGGGTGATGTGACGTCACACGACTCATGACGCTGGCAAAAAAGGGTAAGGGGGACGCAGCTCCAAAAGTTTGCACACCCGTGCTCTACACCACACTGTTTCAAATCTAGCTTTTGGACACATAGCATACCCAATACCACCCAGTATGTTTTTTTTTTTTTCTTCCTGTGAACAGAAGTAACTTCCGAAACTGTGACCTTATACTTATTTGAAAACTCGTTGGTGCTGTTCATATGTTCTGGCATGTATATATGCCATTCACAATAATTATTTTGGTATGTGTACCATCTAGGCAGCCTTTAAGGGGAGATACCAACTTCCTAAAAACAAATACATACCAAATCTGGTTATTTCTATTAAGAAAATTCTGCAAATGAAAACATACAAAAATGAGTGAAAAAAATAATCCCAGGGTTCACCACTCCCAAACCTCCTTTCTTTCTGGGCAAATAAGTGATATCTCTCTATCACATTTAAACGATTTCCCTGGGTAACTGAAAGAAAAGGCTATAGAATGTCATCGTGACTTCCGCAGAAGAAGGAAATACAAAACTTAAATAAACAAAAATAGGTATCAAGTAAGTCCTAATCATCTTAACTTTTTCTCTAAAAGAGAATTTCCATTTTCCCCCCCCCCCACCATTCTACCTTTACTTGACACATTTTTTCATTTCTCCTCCCAGTTATGAACGCCAGAATTTCCTTTTCCGAAATCGATTCCTAAAACTTTATGGAGGCATTGTCTATCTCAATATCCTCAGGCAACCCAACGTTTTCCTCTTGTCCCAACCAACAAGCTACAGATTTATCTTGGTTTACCAGGGAGCTAGAAACATTTCAATACTTATTTATTTCCCAGCTCATACAGTACTTTCAAACGACCGTTTTGAGGCAACAAGCATGATATACAAGCATCGTCTGCATAAGCCTGGCTCATAACACGCCCTTCGTGTTAGGAACACTCACGATGTATGTCTTGGATAAGACTATTCTGCTCCAGGTGTCTTCAAAAAGGGGTCTCTGGAGAAGATGTATAATATGGGGCTCAGCTGGTAGCCCTGTCTATCACCTGACTTTATGGGAAAAGATTCCACTACCCAGCCATTAATGACTGGTCTCCCATAAGCTCCTTCATACAGTATAGCAAAGCCAGTATCTGGGAAACCATATATTTCCAGCAGAGTTTTAAAAAGATAGACATGATCCACCCTGTCGAAAGATTTGGCCTGGTCAAGATTCAACAGGTACCCTGATAGAGCTCCATACCTGCCCATTTCAATAATCTTCCTAATGTTAATTAAATTATTAGCGATGATCCTTTCTTTAATTGCACAGAATTGGGAACTCGCTCTCACCATCCCTGCGATGTTACTCTTTCGATTTACTGTATAAGGCCCTTCGCCAAGATTTTATAATCGTTATTTAGTAAGGCTATTGGCCGCCAACTTATTAAATCTTTCGGATCGAGTGTCTTATATAGTAAGATCAAAAGGGATTCACGCTGAGCGTGAGAGAGACCTATCCCTCCCAGAGAGGAATTATAAACATTACCAATACTTCTGCTAAAACCTTACTGAAAACGTTATAAAATTGAGCAGTGATTCCATCTGCTCCTGGGGTTTTATTACCTGGAATGGTCTTCATTGCATTCCTTATTTCTCTTGCTGTGATTGGAGAGTCTAAGCCCATCAAGTTATCCTCAGAAACTGGCAGAATATTGATAGACTCTAAAAAAAACTGCCCATTTCTACAGGATCAATTTTTTTTTGCTAAAAAAAAACTGCATAGTATCCAGTGACTACGTTTAGCATTTCATCTTTCTTAGTTACACAAAGACCGTATACATCTTTTAGGCCACATGTAACTTTCTTGTTATTTCTGGTTTTACAATTGTAATAGGGATCTCGAGAATAAATCCCACAGCCACCAATATCCTTCTCGTTTGTTAAAGAGGATAATCTATCATATTGAAATAACTTCATGCTTTCTTTAACAAACCTATAATGCTCACAATTCACTTGGCCATTCTGTATTTCCGTATATAGTTGCAACAACTTAGAGCAGAGGACCAAACCCTTCTTATACATCGCCTTGTGTTAGATCTGAGGTTTGTTTTTTGTGACTTCCCACGAAGGCACTATATTAGGATAGAAACTTTGTCTGGACACACAGTCCTCAAAGAACTGAAGGAAACCACCTCTTGCAGTCTCCTCCTGTAGCATGGAAGAGTTCAGATTCCAAACACTGTGACCTAGAATCACAGAGAAGTGTAAATGTATAATAGTTATTTGTAGAATAATCTGCAGCTGGCAGTATTTACATTGCTCCTAACATACAACCTGTCTCTTCTGTTTTCTCTCTCCCCACATATATGTGTATCCTGGAGTATTTAGGTTATGAAGTCTATAAACATCGCTTAAAACAGCCTGTTTACACATATCATTTAGGAATCATACTATATTCTAATACATCTCTGCCACTGCCACAGTCTAGATTTGGGGTCACACAATTAAAATCACACCCTAGATCGAGACATTTAGAGGTAAACAAAAAAGGTTTAGCTAAAGCAAACCGATCTCTTAGCTTTTTTTTTTTTTTTTTTTTGGTAGCCATACACATTAATCTGTGCTTAACATTCTGGAAACAAAAATTGAAGGTTCAGGTCACTACGGATTTTAAAAGAATTTATTTTCTCATAAGTACTGTGCTTATGAGAAAATAAATTCTTTGAAAATCCGTAGTGTCCTGAACCTTCAATTTTTGCTTACATTGGAGTTTTTCACTGACAGGCACTCCCCTGGACCAGGAACACCGGTAACAGCAAGTATCTGTATTTAGTTAATGGTGTGCGGCATTATATTTGTATTTTAACATTCTGGAAAGACAAACCTAGAATAAGACATCGGCCTGTGCTCAGGTCAATCACCTTTTCACATTGAAAGCCATATCCCTTAAAACGAAACCCCACCACATAGGTTGTGAGACCAAAGAGATGCACCACTTGACCATTCCGCAGAAACTGCTGGAATTTCCCTAAGGGACGAGTCTGGTTTCCTGAAGAAATAAAATGTCGAGGTCCTTAAAAGTGCTATGTGATCTCCTTTTCCTGATCACCCTGGCAGTGGGCACTCTTGGGTTAACTTCCCCTTCAGCTTAGTAGGACAGGAAATTAATTTTTGCAGGTAGGCCATAAAGGCCCCTCCCTCTCCCATAGCTGAAAAATATAACTGATAGAGGTTAGGCATACATAGGGAGGGTAACTATGTGCCAACTGACATGGTTCAAGGAAAAGAAAATTACGGTAAGTTGTTTAAATGTTCTCCTTTCCTGATCACCCTGGCAGTGGGCCCTCTTGGGACATACCCCAGCAGTATAACCTTAGGGATGGACATAAAAAACTCAATGCCGATATCAGTTTCAACCTTTTATTGATAATATTTTCCACTTTATTTTATTACAGACTGTAGTACTTTCCGACCAAAGCTTGCGTCAGCTGATGCTTGAATGTCCAATCTGTAATAATTCATAAATGTGTTAAATGATGACCACACTGCTGCCTTGCATATTTGTCCTGGTGACGCTTGTGCTTTAAACGCCCATGACGTGGCCATGGCCCTTGTTGAATGCGCTTTCAAATTCAAAGGTGTATTTTGTCCCTTGCTTTCATATGCTTTCTTGATGCATGACACTATCCATTTAGATATCGTCGCTTTGGATGCTGCTTGGCCCTTCTGGGATGATGAACAGTCTGGCTGATCTTCTTACTTCTTGCACTCTTTCAATATAGACTTTCAAACATCTTACCACATCCAGATTGTGCAGTCTCTCTTCCTTTCTATTACCAGGTTTTGGACACAATGAAGGAATCACAATTTCTTGATTCATATGAAATTGAGACACCACCTTTGGTAAGAAATGGTACACAGGTCCGAGTACTGCTTTATCCTGGTGTATGACTAGGAACGGTTCTTTACAAGATAAGGCCTGTAATTCTCCCACTCTCCTTGCTGAAGTAATTGCTATTAGGAATGCCACTTTCCATGATAATAATCTCAATCCTATTTCTTCTATAGGTTCAAAAGGAGGCGCAGTCAATACGTCCAGCACTAAAGACAGATCCCACGCTGGTACTCTATTCTTAATTTGTGGTCTTATCCTCTTGACCGCTTGTAGAAAACGGACGATCAGTCTTTCAGTTGCCAGATTTTTTTCTAGCAGTGCCGATAAAGCGGATACTTGCACTTTCAGTGAACTGAGACTGAGACCCTTCTCAAAGCCTTATTGCAGGAATTCCACTACTGTCACCATCTTTGGGGAAAAAAAACCTTCTCTTTCTGTTTCGCACACCAGTCTCTGAAACATAGCCAAATTGGGTAATATATACCTTTGACGTTGATTTTTTCCTTGCTTCTAACAGGGTTTTAATTATCCTGTCTGAGCATCCCCTTTCTCTTAGGCCTCGGCCATGTTCCCTGCTTGCTGGCGGAATCAGCACTGAGCCCCTACAGTCGCAATTAGAGCGGCTTTAGTAGGGGCTCACCTATGCTTCCGCAAGCGCGCGGAAGCGTAGGTCTTAGGGGAATTTAAAATTCCCCCGCTTGCCGGCGAGACAGGCCGGTCACGTGAGCGGTTCGCCCAATGAGGGCGAACCAGCTCCGTGATGTCACTGGCCCGCCCCCGGCCAGTGACGTCACTGGCCCGTGACGTGCCCGCCCCCTGACGGCCCCCTGACAGCGCGTGCGGTAAGCAACCGCAAGGCCAAGGAAAGCACCCGCTTTCCCTGAGCCTCAGCGAGCAAGCAGGGAGCCTGGCCGAGGCCTTAGTGTTTCCCATTCAATCTCCAAGCCGTTAAGGCCCATTGCTTGGGTTCTGGGTGATATATTGGCCCCTGTTGCATCAGCTCCTTGATGTTTGGTATGTGCCATGGTTATCTACTGCCATATTTACGAGATGTGCAAACCATGGTCTCCTTGGCCAATATGATACCACCAGTATTACCTCTGCCTGATCTTCCTGATCTTCCAGACAATCCTTGGAATTGGGGGGAACAGATACACCAGCTTGAATCGCCATTTGAAGCTGAGGGCGTCTGTGTTTTGCACTTGGATGGAAATACCTTGCACAGTAATCTTCCACCTTTCGGTTTTGATGTGTAGCCATTAGATCTATCTCTGGCTGCCACCAACGCTCTACCAACCTTTGGAACACTCAGAGATCTAGTGCCCATTCTCCTGGATGGATTAGGTTGCGGCTGAGAAAATCTGTAATATTTTCTGGCCCTGGAATATGTATGGCTGTTATTTCTGTAACATAACCTTCTGCCCATGTCAGGATTTCTGATGTGAAATTCATCAGTCTTCTGCTTCTTGTTCCACCTTGTTTGGCGATATATGTTACTACTGCCCTGTTGTCCGATTGTCTTCGTATATTGCCACCATTTATCTGATTCTGGAATGATTCCAGTGCTTTCTGTACTGCTTTCAGCAGTAGGTTTGATGGTAGAAGTTGTTCTTGGTTTGTCCAAGATCCCTGTACCAATAAATCTCCAATCTGGGCTCCCCAACCTACATTGCTTGCGTCTGTGGTAATTGTTACCCATTGTATTTGATGTAATGTACGTCCTTTTACCAGGTTCTTGGTATTTTCCCACCATTTCAGTTCTCTCTTTGTGTGTGGGTATATATATAACCCTTTTGTCCTGCATCCCTGGGATCTTTGTTTCACTGTAGGAAATTTTGTTGCAATGGTCCCATATGCAGACCTGCCCACTTTACCACGTTTAACATTGACGTAAATTTTCCTAGGAGTCTCATGCAGTCTCCCACTGAAGTTCTGCTCACTGTTCTGAGCTTCTTTGTTTGTAGTGCAATGTCTTGATTCCTTGCATATGGTAATCTCCCTTCTCCTTCTGCTGTGTGGAACTGTACCCCTAAGAATTTTAGGAACTGCGTTGGTATTAGATGACTTTTGTCTGTGTTTATAAGCCAGCCATGCTGTTCCAGAAAATAACTTGACTTCGTGATTCCACCAGAATATCATCCAGATATGGATATATCTCCACGTCCCTTTTTCTTAGTTCTGCGACCAACGGGGCCAAAACCTTTGTGAACGTTTTGGGAGAGGTCGCCAGTCCGAAATGGCAGTGCCGTATATTGGTAATGTCGCTGGTTTATTGTAAACCTGAGACATTTTTGGGTGTGTCTCTGCTACCGGAATATGTAGGTAGGCATCTCTAAAATCTATAGATATCATCCAGTCTCCTGGTTTTACTTCCTGAATGATAATGTTTAGGGAAATCATTTTGAATTTCTTACTCGTAAGAAAGTATTCACGTTTCTCAGATCCAAGACTGCTCTGCAACCCCCTGATGCTTTCTCTACCAGGAAGATTTTGGAATAAATCCCTTTTCCTCTGTGTAGTCGAGGAACTTCTATTATTACCTTGGACTGTAATAACTGCTTTAAGACAGTTCTCATTTGCTTTATCTTTTTCTTTGTCTGTAAACTCCTTGTTAGAAATATATCTCTTCTTGGCATATTCTCGAATTCCAGGTGATATCCGAAACAAATGGTCTGTAGTACCCACTTGTTCTGTATCGATTGGGCCCATGCTGCTCCGAACTGGATCAGTCTTCCTCCAACGGGAAACTGCTGGGCCCCTGATCTTCATGCAAATTTTCCTCTGGGAAATGACCCTCTCCCTCTGGCGCCTCGAAAAAGCTTACTTTGTCCACCTCTCCATGTCGCCTGTCTTGCGAAAGGTCTGCCAGGTCAACACGACTTTGCTTCTCCATACTGACTTCTTTCCGTCTGCTGGAAAGTAGCACCATATCTTCTATTCCTACTCTCCTGGGGTAAGAAGTTACTCTTACAACCTGATGCTTTAGTTATAATTGCATCCAATTTATTTCCAAATAGGAATTCTCCTTCGAAAGGCAGGTTGCACAGACTATTCTTGGACGCTGCATCCATCCATCCATTGCCTTAGCCACAGCACTCTTCTTGCTGTCACTGAGAACGCCACTGACTTGGCTGCCAATCTTACTCCATCTAGCGAGGCTTCCGCTATATAGTCTGCTGCCCTTTGACTGCTGATAGTGCCTTTAAAATATAGAAGTTCTCTTCATTCCTTTTTTTCAGTACTTCTATATTATTAATCCATATCTGCATTGCTCTTGCCACTGACGTTGTTGATATTGCTGGTTTACATGCTGTACCTGCTGTTATATAAGCTTTCTTTAAAACGCTATCCATCTTCTTGTCCATAGCATCCCTAAGAGTTGCTGCTTCTTCGATGGGTATTGTCGATTTCTTTGATATTCTGGAGATTGCTGCGTCAACCTTTGGACTAACCTCTCAGAATTTAACCTCTTCCTGCGCGAAGGGATATATTTTAATACATTTCCTGGGAACATTTAATTTCCCGTCTGGACGTGATAATTCCTCCTGTATCAAATCCATAATTACTTTGTGAACTGGAAAACTGTGTTTTTCTTCTGTCTTGTTCCAAATAACTTATCCTTTCTCTGAGTTATTTCTTCTGCATCTTCTAACTCCAATGCTTCTCTCATTGCCTTTATGAGTGTATCAACCATCTCTAAATCAAATTCTGATTCTTCCTCTTGCATTTCTTGCTCTGAAGAATCAAACTCACCTTCTGACACCTGATAACATCTCATCTTTGATTCATCCGATGATGACCCTCTCCCTTTATCCAGGCTAGTCTGAGATCTTGACCTCTTCTGGGTTGGCTTAACTGCTTGCTGTACCGCAAACTCCACACTTTGTTTGACTGTATCCTTCATCCAAACTAAGAAGGTATTCATCTGCTCACTTGAATCTCCTGCTGCTGCTTTAAGGCAGTCCGCACAAAGCTTTTTTCCCTCTAAAGCTGGTTTATCACACGCTGCAGATCACTTGGTCTTTTTAGCAGCCTTTTTCTTTTGGTGCAGGGACTCTCCGCCCCCTTAGAAGTTCCCTCTTCTGGTTGAGTAACCATAATGCTAATATTAAAAAACAAAATAAAACTAAATATAATTCCTATAATTGTATAAAATCAACTCTCATTCCTTGAACACTAATATAAGGACTCACCTAGTCTTGGCTAGCGACCCTTTAGCTCCCCCAGCTTCCATACTGGCCTCAGTATCTTGTACCTGGTGTCTCCTGTCTGCTGAGCGTGCCATGCTGCAGTAACAGTATCAGTCTCCTTGCACACACTATGCTCCGTTGCGCTGTCGCTCTGACGTCAGCATAATTCATGTGCTCGGCTCTCGCATGCTCTTAAACGCCACCGCCTCTGGGAACGTAACGCGCGCGCCCACGTGTGACGTGCGCGCGCTAAGCGCTTGTCTCTGATCCCACACCGCTGCGTTCCAGACGCCAATGCGGAAATATTAAGCCTCCGACGGCTCGCAGCTCCTGCTGCCTTAACCCCTGCGTTACCACACGGCTTCCTGGGGTTGCCCGGTCGCACGGGCCTCCGTCTTGCCACCCCCAAGGGACGTGTCGACCGGAGCTTCAGGGCAGAGAGGCTGAGGACCCTGGCCGACTGCTCTAGCTGCGGTCAGTTGAGTCCTTCTTTAAAAAACAACAAATCCTGCTACTAGCTGTAGGACAGGAAAAAGACTAACTTGCAGGTAGAGGGAGGGGCCTTTATGGCCTACCTGCAAGAATCAATTTGCTGTCCTACTAAACTAAAGGGGAAGTTAACCCAAGAGTGCTCACTGCCAGGGTGATCAGGAAAATAAAATTACGGTAAGTTGTTTAAATTTTCTCCTTTCCTGGTTTTTATTGAATTAACATTTAAAGACCCTACTCTTAGAGGGGCGAGGGAGGGATGTGTCATTCTCAGAAGTTGTTGTTGACTTCTTCATGTCTTTTATTTGGGCTTCTTCTTGTCCCTGGTTCTTCTCCCTTTGCAAGGCGATGGCCCTCCTTTTGTTTGAAGGTGGCCTCATCTTCACGTCCTGTGAATCTACAGTTTTTTCGCTTTTGCCTTCTGTCTTTGGGGTGACTGTTTATACCTATAGCAGTGGATTCTGGGCCTTGTTCCTCCTCCCTCCTGCTGATGCTACGAGATAATGATGCCTCCTGGGCATTCCTCGTTGCTTCTGCATCTGGGGTTTCATTGGTACTCGGCTCCTCTGTTTCCTGCTGTTCCTCTTCATCATCTCCCACCCTATCAGCCCAGGACTTTTGTAGTGGCTGAAACATGATTCAAATCCTTAAGCGATCAATCAGTGTATTAATGTAGGTTTTGTTTTTTGTTTTTGTTTTTTTAATCTTTGACAAGCTCAGCTGCACAATGTTCACTCTTATTGGCAGACATGGGAGTTTTTTTCCTGGACTTCTGAACCTCTCATGTGGATCCCCCTGCTTCCTCACCATCACCCGCTGTTTCTAGATGTTCTGGAGCAGGGAGAGCTTTCCAGCTTTGTTCTATTGCGAGTTCAAGAGGCTGTTCCAGCTCTCGTGGTGTACTAGTCCCTCTTGGGAGTTTTTATTCTGTGGAGTCTGAGAGGGGAGGGGATTACCTCTTGGGTCCTCTCTTTCCATTGTAATCCGATTGCGAACTTCACTTAAAATCATGGAGTCTCTCGTTTGTGCAGCTGGCCTCCGTGTCTCTGAGTGCAGCCCTCTATCCACCTCTATTGCAGAATGCTGCAGAACGTGCTCTTGCGCTTGATTATGCTGGGCATGGGGACAGATGAGGTATGAATGCCCACTTTTTGAGCACAAGTTACATAGAATCTCGTTCTTGCATTTATTTCGATGGTGCCCCAAATCATTGCATAGGCTGTATCTGATTTTGTTACTTCCTGATAAAGTGTGATTTGGAACCGCACAAAGCAGCATTTGGGCTGTCCACAGTAAAAACACTGTCCTCTTTCATTTCTGATATATAGGAAGTTTGGCAACTTTGCCACCGTGTTGTCTGCACATGCAAGTTTCACCTCCAACTGATATCCTCCATTCCAGTATTCGCCATTGTAGAGTTTCTTTGGTTCTTTGAGTATGTCACACCGGCGCTTCAACCAGTACTCAATGTCAGCCACTGGGATAGATTTATGATCACAGATGATATTCACCATTGCATTCTCAGGTTTAGAAATCGCTGTGGGTTAAAAAATAAAAGCTTCAATGCAGAGCTACTACTCATTGCTTTGTATCTCTCCTAAAAAGTCTCTAGGTAGGTGGAGGTTTTAAAACTGATGATATATGCTGTATAAGGGCCATGCAAGAAGGCGTAAACATGCTCTGCGTCAAAGCGCAAGGATTTCTTTTAGAGCGTTTGTCCCACATAATCCAAACCTGGATCTTCCTCTCCGGGGCCTAGAAATGTCAGCCTCTCCACATTCCTTCTTAAAAGATTTCTTACGGGGATGGTTGGAAAGAATCTCGACCTTTAAGTGATTTCCATGCATTTTGCTGTGAATCAGATGGTTTTGCTGCTGCTGTGTTTTCCTGGCAGTCTGAGCCCTCAGCAGCTGAAAATTGTTCCAGGCTATCCGTGCTGACTGCAGAGCTGATCTCATTGTGTATATCCCGGCAGCTGAAACTTGTTCCAGGCTTGCAGTGCTGGTTTCAGGTACTTGTGTGGTCTGCGTTTCTCTCAGGGGGTTAACCTTTTCTGGCTCACTGTTTAGCTCCATTGCCTCTTCAGAGTTTATAGCAATGGGCTCTAAGTGAGAAGAAAGTTTCTCAGTGTCTCTTTCCTTGGTTTCTTCCCCAGCTGCTGTTTGCAATGTACCTGTGTTTGCCTCCTGACTGAGGCTAAGGTCCCGTTGCACGCGTCCGCACGGCTGGCTTGCTTGCCGGCGGCGCGTGCAACTCGCTGTACCGCGATCTGCGGTCTACAGGATGCTTTTCTCGGAGCGGGGGGGGCGTGGCCAAACGGGTCGGGGGGGGCGCGGCCATGACGTGAGGGGGCGCGGCCATGACGTGAGGGGCCAGAGCGGGAGGTGGGAGGATTGACTGGGAGGGGGGGCGTGGCTTGAGCGGAGGGACCCGCTACTCTTCCCTCCCCTCCCTCCACGGGCTGCAGGTAAGTAAAAAAAACACACACGCAGGCACTCATACATACATACATACATACACACACACACACACACAGAGGCAGGCACTCACGCACTCATACACACACACACACACACACAGACAGAGACAGGCACGCACACAGACAGGCACACACATACACACACTCATACACACACACACACACAGACAGGCACTCAGGCACACACATATACAGACAGGCACTCACCTGCTTTCACTCCACACTCCTCCCCGCTCCCCGAAGCCTCTCCTCCTCCCGCAGCCTCCCCTCCCCATTGGCTCACAGCCACACCACGTGACGCGTCGAAGCTAGGAAACACCATTCTGTGGTGTCTCCTAGCGGCTGACGCGCCACAGCGTGTAGTCAGCTGTGCCGCCAGGGGGGACCGGGACCGGCTCGCGAGGATTCCCCTGCTGGTGGGGAACTCGCGACATTGCCGCCCGCGCCAACGAGCGCAGCGGGTCCCAGGCCTGACTCCTGTTGCAATCACCTCATGTAGGAGGCGATCAGCCTCAGTTTCCATGAGCTGAGGAATCTCAGCCTCTCTTTTCTTGTCACATTCAGCCTGTACTGTAGAGAGGAACCTCGCTCAGAAACCCCTAGATGTTGTTAGCGTGCTGCCGAGGGAGTGTGGGTATCGAGATAGAGAGATGTGCCTAAAGGAGGCACCAAAGATCCCTTCTAAGAGGCGCACAGCGAACCTTTATAATATAATTTGGTCAGGGGTGAAGTGATATATACATAAAATAAAAAAGGTTTATTAAATAACTTCGTTAAAATCGTGTTGTGTAGTGTGATGTGTATGACACAGATAAAAATAGACTGGTTAAGTCTATAGTACTACTCTGTTTTCCTAGTCACTACCAGTAGTGAACAATGCTAAAGTGATGGTTTCACACAGGTTGCACTCATATGAGAGCTTATCAGCTGTGCAGCGTGACACTGCGGTTTTGTCCTGCATTACAGTTTTAATGTACACTACCAGTATATGCTAATACATAGAGGGAACCACCCCACAGTATATATATCCGCAGGAACAATCTGCCCCGTTTCTGGGTATATACCTGCAGTGAAAACCTGACCCGTTTTCAGCAGAGATACTCACTGTGCACTGAGGAAGCAGACACACCTCCTCTGCCTAAGAACTAGCATTTAACCATATGCAGCTGGACACTTGATCCACTCCAACGAGATTACACCGGGTTCAGGGCTAGAAACTTTCTCAGCAGAGATCTATACCTTACCGGTTCAAACTCTGCCCCGTTTGTGACAAAGTAACGATCTATTAACTAACTCATGGTACTGTATTAACACTTGCTACATGTATGCTAAACAATGTTCATGGTTACTATAACTGATACACCCACTTAAAGAGGTGTTTGTAACTTGTTTTTTGCTGTGCCTATATCACCCGGTGAACAGAGGAGCTCTGGAGAGACTTACCACATCTGCAGCAATCCTGTCCTGTGCAGTGTGACACTGCGATTTTGTCCTGCATTACGGTTTAACTGTACTCTGCCAGTATATGCTAACATATAGAGGGAACCACCCCACAGTATATATTTATCTGCAGGAACAATTTACCCTGTCTCTGGGTATATACCTGCAGTGAAAACCTGACCCGTTTTTCAGCAGAAATACTTACTGTGTACTGATGAAACAGACACACCTCCTCTGCCTAAGAACTAGCATTTAACCATATGCAGTTGGACATTTGATCTACTCCAACGAAACTATACTGGGTTCAGACCTAGAAACTTTCTCAGCAGAGATCTATACCTTACCTGTTCAAACTCTGCCCCTTTTGTGACAAAGTAACATTATTTGTAGCAAGCTTGTCCTGTACAGTGTGACATCATGAACTCTGCCAGCACTGGAGTGTAATTGCACACTACAGATATGTGATGATACACAGAGGGGAATACCCCATACTGCATAATAAATACCTGATCCGTTTCTAGTGGAGCCTCTTAGGAAGAACATATACACATTCCCTGCCTAAGATCCAGCACTTAACTATATGCAGCTGGGTATCTGATTCATTTAAACAATATCTGGCAGTAACTATATATGTGCGAAGAGGTTAAACACTAGAACAGCTAATTTCACTTACCCTCTTTGGCTGTGTGTTTTGCCTTCAGAACCCAACAGGGACCACGTTAATGACACTAGTACAGTTTTTTGCCCATTGAGAGGCTTACATTCGGGCTATCCGCTGCCAGCAGTTATCCCCTGCCTATTCAGGTCTACTTTAGCACCGATAACAACGGATGTACACTATTAAGTTTGGACTTAGGAATCAGCTGTAAGCAGTAACACTTTACATCCTGATAAGCTCTCATATGAGTGCAACCTGTGTGAAACCATCACTTTAGCATTGTTCACTACTGGTAGTGACTAGGAAAACAGAGTAGTACTATAGACTTAACCAGTCTATTTTTATCTGTGTCATACACATCACACTACACAACACGATTTTAACGAAGTTATTTAATAAACCTTTTTTATTTTATGTATATATCACTTCACCCCTGACCAAATCTTATACTATATTAGTGAAAGCACTGTATGCCTGCCTGCCTGCATGCATGCCTGCCTGCCTGCCTGCTGGATGTCCGGTGTCCCTAGGGGAAATCTCATTGGTCCCTTGGGCCGCCCGCCCCCGCACACCTCTCATTGGCCTGAGGCGGAGTGACAGGCCAAAAAAACACACACTCACTCCACCCTCCTCAACGCGCGCACACACACACACACACACACACACACACACACACACACACACACACACACACACACACACACCCTCACCCTCCTCAACACACACACACTCCACCCTCCTCAACACACAAACACTCCACCCTCCTTAACGGCTGCCCGGCCTTGACCCCCCCCCGCGGCTGGCCCGCAACAACCGAACACCCCCCTATCACCACTCCGCGGGACCTCAACATCACCCTCTCTCCCGGTGCTCCCTCTCCCCCGGTGCTCCCCCTCTCTCCCGGTGCTCCCTCTCCCCCGGTGCTCACCCTCTCTCCCGGTGCTCCCTGTCTCCCGGTGCTCCCCCTCCCCTCTCCCCCCCAGAGCACGCTCGCACCTTCAGGCCTAGAGGCCGCGCCCCCAGCTCACCATCTCCGCGCGCGCTGCTCCGGCTCTCTCTGCACGGGCCACGGCCCACACCACCTCCTGACCTGAGCGTCTCAGCTCCGCCTCGCCGGGGGGAACAGAGACCGCCGAGGAACCCGAGTAGGAGCGCGGCCCGGTGCGAGGTAAGTTACCGCAGGGGAAGGGATCTTTCACCCCGGCCGGCGCTTCACCCCCCCCCCCCGGCGCTTCACCCGGCCCGGCCCTTAACCCCCCCCGCCCAGCCCTTCACCGGCCCGGCCCTTCACCCCCCCCCGGCCAGGCCCTTCACCCTCCTCCCTGGCCATGCCCTTCACCCCCCCCTGGCCATGCCCTTCACCCCCCCCGGCCATGCCCTTCACCCCCCCCCTGGCCATGCTCTTCACCCCCAACCCCCCTGGCCATGCCCTTCACCCCCCAGCCATGCCCTTCACCCCCCCCCTGGCCATGCCCTTCACCCCCCCCTGGCCATGCCCTTCACCCCCCCCTGGCCATGCTCTTCACCCCCCCCCCCCCCTGGCCATGCCCTTCCCACCCCCCGGCCATGCCCTTCACCCCCCCCCCCCCCCCGGCCATGCCCTTCACCCCCCCCCCGGCCATGCCCTTCACCCCCCCCCCGGCCATGCCCTTCACCCCCCCCCCCCGGCCATGCCCTTCACCCCCCCCCCCCCGGCCATGCCCTTCACCCCCCCCCCGGCCATGCCCTTCACCCCCCCCCCCCCCAGCCATGCCCTTCACCCCCCCCCCCAGCCATGCCCTTCACCCCCCCCCCCAGCCATGCCCTTCACCCCCCCCAGCCATGCCCTTCACCCCCAACCCCCCTGGCCATGCCCTTCACCCCCAACCCCCCTGGCCATGCCCTTCACCCCCAATCCCCCTGGCCATGCCCTTCACCCCCAACCCCCCTGGCCATGCCCTTCACCCCCAACCCCCCTGGCCATGCCCTTCACCCCCAACCCCCCTGGCCATGCCCTTCACCCCCAACCCCCCTGGCCATGCCCTTCACCCCCAACCCCCCTGGCCATGCCCTTCACCCCCAACCCCCCTGGCCATGCCCTTCACCCCCAACCCCCCTGGCCATGCCCTTCACCCTCCCCCCCTGGCCATGCCCTTCACCGCCCCCCCCGGCCATGCCCTTCACCCCCCCCCCCCGGCCATGCCCTTCACTCCCCCCCCGGCCATGCCCTTCACCCCCCCCGGCCATGCCCTTCACCCCCCCCGCCATGCCCTTCACCCCCCCCCCAGCCATGCTCTTCACCCCCCCCCAGCCATGCTCTTCACCCCCCCCCCCAGCCATGCCCTTCACCCCCCCCCCAGCCATGCCCTTCACCCCCCCCCCAGCCATGCCCTTCACCCCCCCCCCAGCCATGCCCTTCACCCCCCCCCCAGCCATGCCCTTCACCCCCCCCGGCCCTGCCCTTCACCCCCTCCGGCCCCCTCGGCACCGCCTCACCTCTCCCGCCCAGCCTACCCGGCGCCGCCTGCAACGCTCCTCGGCACCGCCGCCTCACCTCGAGGCGGAGGCCAGCGGGGGGGGGCTCCCGCCAGCCTTGCAGGAGGGACCCTCCACATGCCCCGTGCTGCTCTCCCCCCCCTCCACATGCCCCGTGCTGCTCTCCCCCCCTCCACATGCCCCGTGCTGCTCTCCCCCCCTCCACATGCCCCGTGCTGCTCTCCCCCCCTCCACATGCCCCGTGCTGCTCTCCCCCCCTCCCCCTCCACATGCCCCGTGCTGCACACACACACACACACACACACACTATATATATCTCTATACATATATATATATATATATATATACACACACACACACACACACACACACACACACACACACTATATATATCTCTATACATAAGACACACACACACACGTACACAAACACACATGTAGACACACACACATGTAGACACACACACAGATGTAGACACACACATGTAGGCACACACACACGTACACAGACACACACACACGTACACACACACACACACACACCTATACAGACACACGTATACACACACCAGACACACGTATACACACAGCAGACACACGTATACACACAGCAGACACACGTATACACACAGCAGACACACGTATACACACAGCAGACACACGTATACACACAGCAGACACACGTATACACACAGCAGACACACGTATACACACAGCAGACACACGTATACACACAGCAGACACACGTATACACACAGCAGACACACGTATACACACAGACACACGTATACACATGTATACACACACACGTATATACACACACACACAAGTAGGCATACGTATACACACACACGTAGGCACACGTACACACACACACACACACACGTAGGCACACGTATACACACACACGTTGACACACGTATACACACACATACACGTAGACACACACATGTACACACACGTCTACACACACGTGTACACACACACGTACATACACAGGCACATGTTGACACACGTATACACACAGGCGCACGTAGACACGCAGGCGCACGTAGACACGCACGTAGACACGCACACGCACGTAGACACGCACACGCACGTAGACATGCACGTAGACACGCACACGCACGTAGACACGCACGTAGACACGCACACGCACGTAGACGCACACGCACGTAGACACGCACACACACGTAGACACGCACACGCACGTAGACACGCACACACACGTACACATGTACACGTATACTCACAAACATGTACACGTACACACACACATGGAGTCATACACACACACATGTAGACATACACACACACACGTATACACATGTACACGTATACTCACAAACATGTACACGTACACACACACATGGAGTCATACACACATACACATGTATACACACACACACACATGTATGTACACGTACACACGCACACACGTACACATGTACACGTATACTCACACAGATGTACACGGACACACACATGGAGTCAAACACACACATATGTAGACATACACACACACATGTATACACACACACACACGTATACCTACACATCATGTATACACACACACACACATGTATACACACACACACACACATGTATATACACACACACACACACATGTATACACACAAACACATGTGTACACACACACATGTATACACACACACACATGTATACACACACACACATGTATACACACACACACACACACACACATGTATACACACACACATGTATACACACACACACACATGTATACACACACACACACACACATGTATACACACACACATGTATACACACACACATGTATACACACACACACATGTATACACACACACACATGTATACACACACACACACATGTATACACACACACACATGTATACACACACACATGTATACACACACACATGTATACACACACATGTATACACACACACATGTATACACACACACATGTATACACACACACATGTATACACACACACATGTATACACACACATGTATACACACACAAATGTACACACACATTTAGACATACACACGTACACGTACACGTACACACACACGTACACGTACACACACACACACACACACACACACACACACAATGTATACACACAAACATGTATACACACACACAAACATGTATACACACATGTATACACACACGTGTGTATACATACACACACACGTGTGTGTGTATACACACACACACTATCCCCAGCACCACCACATCAGCACACCGGTATCCCATGCCCCCCCAGCACACTGGCATTCTCGGCTCCCCACCATTCCCAGCCCCCATCAACACCATCAGCACCCACACATCGCCACCTTCGCACCTCCCCCATCGGCACACCCACATCCGCACCCCCACATCAGCACCAAACCCTCCCAAATCAGCACACCGATACAATCACCATCAGTACAGCCACAGCAGCAGTACCACCGCACACCGCCATGGGCCGCGTGGACCACTCCCCACCCAAATGCCACCCCCACACCACAAACATCCCGGGCAACGCCGGGGCTCTCAGCTAGTTATATTATAAAGGTTTGCTGTGCGCCTCTTAGAAGGGATCTTTGGTGCCTCCTTTAGGCACATCTCTCTATCTCCACATTCAGCCTGTGCCTTCTGTTTGAGCACTTTGCTATAAGGCTTGCTTGTCTGCCACCGCAGCCTCTCTTTTTGCCTCAGTTATAGCATTACTTTGCTGCTGGGATTTACTGTTCTGAGTGTGTGTGTTACTTTCCCCGGACAGAACCGGCACCTCGCCTGTTTCTTGTGTTTCTGCCTCTATTCCTTCATGCTCAGCATTTGCGTTATCTCATGTCTTTTCTCTCTGATTTCTCCTCAAATCGCTTTCCGTTTGCAAACGATCATCACTTTCACAAACATTACGGCCACAGCCACTGGGTTTCCCGGATTAATCTCCCCACCACCTGCACCACACCCTCCCGGGTCTGAGGTCATGCTGAGGCCCTAGTGGGAGGGAGCTCAACAAAACACAGCCTCTCTCTGGCTGCAGATTACCAGGGACAGTCCTGGGTTTATATCTAACATACGGTGTATTTTCTCTGGGATTAAAAACTGCTGGAGAATGTGGGATTAAAATGCAGTAACATATCCGGGTAGCCACATTGGTCCTGGGGAATCTATGGCCATTGTAGGTTGAGATACTTTTGTAGTAAAGTTCTATAGGACTGGATTGTGCCACCCCTGCAGTCTGCTAATCAGCCTTATATTGAGCAATGATGATAAACCTCTCATTTGATGCCCCATAACTTGTGATTTTGACCTCCAGTTATAGGGGATTGTTCTTTTAACCATTTAAGTGTTCAGTGGGTTTTTTGCGTTGTTTTGTTAAATAGATGGAGACAGTGACAGATTTCCCGCTAGGCGCGAGCCTAGGGCGGCAAAATTTGGGGGCAGCAAAAATGTCCGCCCCCATATACATTTGTCGCGCTATCGGGCCTGATGGGAAGGCACTTACATCTGCCGGGCGCCTCCTAGCTGTCTCCTTAATGCCGCCCTCCTCCTCCTTCCAATTCGCAGCGTCGAATGATGCAACCACGGTAGCATCACACAGGGTCTTGTTGCCGTGGCAATGTGACGTCAGATGACATGACATCGTGTTACCATGGCAATGAAACACCATGTCACGTCACTTAGGTGACGTCCGTGGCGTCATTTGACGCCTCGAATCTGGAGCAGAAGAGCGGCAGAAAGTAGGCGTCCGGCATATATAAGTGCAAGGGGCTGCGGCTTTCGAAATCCGCCGCTGGGTTGAGGGGCTGATGGGCCGCCCCATAAACTGTAGGGTTTTCTAGACAAATCTTTATCATTAAATCGGAGCCAGATTATCAGGAGCCACGTGAAAGCCCAACCCCTGAACTGGATTCAAATAGTCTGATGCAAAAGCTGCTTTTAATTGTTTTCTTAATCTGTTTATTGTCCCCCAAATATCTGTGTTTTATATAATTGTGTTTTCTGTACATTCCTGCACAGATACTGCACTGTATAATGATGATAAGTATGTCTATACACTTCCTCCTCCTGGTAATGAACATGCTGCACTGTATAATGATGATAAGTATGTCTATACACTTCCTCCTCCTGGTAATGAGCATGCTGCACTGTATAATGATGCCGAGGATGCTCATCATCATACAGTGGACCCAGTTCATGATCAGAGTCTGGAAGTGTATAGAGATGTAGACAGAAACCCCTGCTTCAGCAAAGAAAGTAGAACAAGTGGTGCACCTCTAGGTAGATTAAAGTATCAAACTGGGTGAGAAAAGAAGCCTTCTGTAGTAAGGGCACTCTGCTTGGAATATAATGGTGATAATTTATTTAAAAAAATGTTTCATTGTCACAAAAAGATAAATAATGGGTAATAAAAACAACAGCTTCAGTGTGCAGCATAGATCTTATTAAGAGTCCAATGCTAGGGCTCTGGATCCAGTGCCGATACTGGTAATGACTGATTAGAATCGGTCACTATATCGGAGCTTGTAGCTCAGAGATCTATAATAGATCAGTGGGATCCAAAATAATAAATGGAACTTTTTAGGGAAATTAAAAGGATCCTAGTAACCACCATCCAATTGCACTGCAATAATGATAGCCAAATAAAATACTGAGCCCCACATGGCTTCTTATAATGTTCACACTCATTGGTAAGTACTTACCCTCCACGTGTGTATGGAGGGGGTCGGGAAGCACATGTAGTGGTTAGGTATTCAAGATGAAACTGAATGATAAACAGCAATTGGTTCTAGTGGGGGTTGCACTGGTTAAAACCAAAAGCTATCCCACTAGTAACACACGAAATACTGTAATGTGGTAAAGATGTTTGACCATAAGTCCCCATTGGAGTTTAATAGCGAAAGCTGCCGGTGGGGTACTGTGATGGTAATTGCCAGTAAAAACACAATGGGAGGTAGGAGAGAAAATCCACGGTTTAGGGCAGCAAGATGATTACAATCAAAATCTTCCTCCAATGTAACCTCAGCAAAGTACAGGTACTGGCTGGTAATATTGGTATGGTAGCTGCAGTGTAGCCTGTTTGAGCATTCAGAGGGATCGTGAGATCTGTTATGTGTGCTCAGCGTTTGTAAAGAGGCAGGTAACCACAGCGATGCAGCCAGAGTCCGCGTGTTCAATAATGAGTGTATAGAGATGCTCAGAATCATTATACACTGCAGCATGTTCAATATCAGGGGGTGGAAGTGTATAGAGATACTCATATCATTATACACTGCAGCATGTTCATTATCAGGGGGTGGAAGTGTATAGAGATACTCATATCATTATACAGTGCAGCATGTTCATTATCGGGGTGGAAGTGTATAGAGATACTCATATCATTATACACTGCAGCATGTTCATTATCAGGGGGTGGAAGTGTATAGAGATACTCATCATCATTATACACTGCAGCAAGTTCATTATCAGATAATAACTTTTGCGGCATTCCATATTAAAAATAATAATAATCTATCCCCTAGGTGGGAAGCACGAACCGTGTTAACTTCGGCTCCGGAGCCCCCCCCCCCCCTGCTTCCTGTATTACCTCTGTAGCTGCTGCTTCCTCGCGCGAGCCAAAAGGAAACCATGCAGGATGTCACGGCTTTCTATTGGCTCCCGTGCTGCAGGAAATGTAATGGTGAAAAAAAACGAATACGAGCTCCAGGAAGGCAGGTATTGAATATTATAGCGTATATAGCGGAGCTCCTGACGGGTTATGGAGGTATAATGCAGGAATTGGTGAATGAAAGGAGACACGTTGAAGGGTAAATGATGGACAGATAAGAGCAATTGGGGTACCTGTATGGATGGAGTGAAAACCCCCTGTACTGTGCATCGCTGTTGACTGCTCTTGTCCTTATCACGCGTCACCAATCATCCGGTGTGGAGTAACGTAACTCACTAGAAAGCACCGTCTTGTTCCTCCTGCTGTTTGTGAGTCCGAGTGTGGATCACTGCACAGACTCGCCTCCGTTTCCCCCGATGGCGTCCGGTCAATCAGAGTATGCAAAGAAGGTGGGTGGGTGGATGAGACTGCCGCTCCGACGGATAAATGCAAAAACTCACCAGCATTGAAAAATAAGAGCAATTTATTCAACTACATAAAACAGGAACAGGACAAAAACGCCTCCTCCCACGCGTTTCACACCCACTGGCACTTTTACAATGCTGGTGAGTTTTTGCATTTAGCCATTGGAGCGGAAGTCTCATCGATCCACCCACCTTTACAGGAACTGTAAGCACCTCCATATTGTTCACCCAGCCAGAGCTGCTACCAGCACCCCCTACAGGGGTAAGTATCTTGAGAAGCAGGGGGGGGGGTCCCCAAAGCATTCAGCCATGTCTGGAAAATCTGTAACATTTTGTACAGCACTAAGGGGTGAAGGAAGGCTTAACCCCTTCACTGCCAGAGGATCTGCAATGGGTTAGCCAAGGGGGTTAAGAAGTGTCAAGAAATGGCCGAAGGGCATATTCACTACTGTTTGTTGCAGGCTAATGCACCTCATCCAGCGTTACCTGCCATTTAAGTCTATAACGGATTGTGTGCGTTAACCAGCAACAGGCCCTGGTGACTCCCTCCCCCCCAGTGCTTTCACTGTAATGCACGAGGCTTTAATGCACTCTTTTCATGGACCGCCCTGGGCTTATACATTTGTTACATTATGTTAACGTATGTTTGTTACTGATTCCATACGTACAGGACCCCACCCAAAACATCGCTCCTACACACTCTCCATTGTGTAGTTCTGATCGCTTTATTAATCCTGGGAAGGAATGGGGGCTTTTGTAGGTTGACGTACACACCCTATAACATAGCCATCTAAATCCAACCCCGTGTGACGTCTGATTGTAACAGAATTCTTTTTATACGGGCGTGCCTATTTTTTTCATATACACATTAAGAAGACGGGGAAATATTCATACAATATATGGGTGAGAAATCCCATATTCCTGTGTGTTTTCAGACCACCTGCAGTGCAGGATTTCTAGAATGGGCCATGTGTTATTTTTCTGTTTTGGGTGACCTGTTAAAGCTGCAGTTCCACTGAGACGACATGTATAGGATCTGCAATACATGACACTGGTGCCACGTAACCCCTTGTCTGCCATTTGTAACATTATACATGTTGTACTTTTGTAACCGGTGTTCCCCCACCCTAAGGGAGATGTCACTGTTACATGGCGTTGTGGTGCCCAGCTGCAGGTTTACAGAAGGCTCTGATCTTCCGCCATTATTAGTTGGGGATGATCAGGACAGGCTTTTGTGATCATGCAGCTCTCATCTCATGCCATGATCTGCCCGTGTGCAGATATATAAATAGATGAATATATAAAATGTATACATAATACAGTAATATATATTTTTATATACACAGTCGTGTGTGTGTGTACACATACATAATGTGTATATGCATTGCTCATATTCCCATAGTTTTCTTATGGTTCTGTTAATCAGTATTATTTTTTTGTATTCAGTCTGTATATTTTAAGACATTCCATATAATAAATGCTGATTTGAATTCCCGATGAATAAAACCAGATGTTACAATTTGATTTTGATGTGATGTTCTCTGTGATATACCGCAGGTATCTACTGTGACTTTATCATGGGCTGAAGACTGGCTGTGATATCGCCATCATAAGGGGCATTGGGGCACACGCACACACATTGGGGAGAAGGGGTGAGAGGCCTCAATCAGCACTACACAGATCCATTTGATCCCTGTTTAACTGGCTGCTCTAGGTCCATCAGAGATCTCTTGGCGCTGCTCCTCCTGGAATCCGGAGTCCTGTTGCTCACGGAGCTTGCTTCGCAGCCCCAGATCCAGCCAGCGTCCACTGCTAGACGCCAACATGGAGGCGTCTCCTTTCGTCATTGCCACTTCCAGCTTAGTCGCCCCTACTGATGTCTGCTCTCTGCCCCTCTTGGGCATAAAGCCCCAACCCAAGCATCCCAGGTCCATCCTGGAAAAGGAAGTCGAAGGAATGCAGGAGGAAAAATTAAACCACCGTCCAATAGGATACATAAGAAGCCCTGTGCCTCCACAGAGGCCCATGTGCTCCCCACTCATTCACCCAGTTCCATCTTTTCCATCCTCCACTCAAATAGCCCTCTGCTGCCTACTGGTGGCTCCCCAAATCCATTTTGTACAAACGTAACTTTCTCACAACCCTGCCTTCCCCTGCCGCCTCCTCAGAGCAGAGCAACTGGGGATTTTGAACCCGTT